>NC_135715.1:70746539-70827194 GCF_964656455.1 Halichoerus grypus
GATTTGTTTAAGTACTTCCTTCTCTCTCTCCTCTTGCCCTCCTCCCCCCAACTACCTTTTTTTTAATCTTGAATTTTTTATTTAAAATATTTGCCTTTGCAAAGCTATCTATTCCAAATTAAGCCTCTGTGAAATGTCTGGATGATTCTTTCTCTTTTTGGTGTGGCTTCATTATTCAGATGTGTTTCGTTTCAAGGAGCAGTTTCAAACATGACACACGTTCCCTTCTTTTCTCATAGCTTCATAAATGCAAACTAATGTGATAACAGTAAAAATCTTGGAATCTTAACTAGTCTTGTGTCTATTCTCTAAGAACCCACGTATTTTATGAAAACGCACAAAAATGGACACAGGTCTATTCATGTGTTGGTACAGCCAACAGGGAGTCGCCTTCAGTTACCATTGTGTGGATGGTTTCCAACAGATCATTACATGCTAAGATGGTTTGTGTATGGTTAAGATTTTTGTTTCAGTGTTTGTCTCTCAGTATTTTGAACCTAATTCAAAGAAGACGACGTTTCTAAATTGTACTTCTTAAACGTTCTTTTTCTTACATTTTGTGCTGCTACTTTGCTAGTCTCATGAGCTTAGTTGTCTTTGTGCATAGGTTATGATTTGGTAATAAATTTCTAGAGTGTTGCTTGTTGGTGTTTTCTTTGTGGTCCCTATTTGATCTACACTTACTGGCACCAGTGAGAGTGACAAACCCCTCACTAGTAAGGAATGACTTTTCCCAGAGTTTCCGTTCTTAAAAAATCACATTGTAAACCTGACCTTTTGTGTTTGCCATGCATTATACTGATAATTTCAAGTTTGATGCAGGTAAGATAAGAGTGGCTTTTTAATTAATTCTAACGGGTTTAATAAATACACTTGCCTTATGTGTATAACACCATTGCAAAATGGATGTTCCATATGGTGAATTTTCCAGATGATTGTATCTTATTTTATGGATCTCCCAAAACTATTTTTTTAATTCATAGACTTTATTTTTTTGAGCGGTTTAGATTTACAGAAAAATTCAACAGCGAGGAGAGTTCTTCCTCCCTCCTCTGCTCCCCTCCACGCTTCAAGCCCCTTTTATTAATATCTTGCTTTAGTGTAGTACACTTGTGATACTTGAATCACTATTGGTACATTATTATTACATTATTACTAAAGTGCATAGTTTACATTAAGGTTCACTCTGTGTTGTACAGTTCAGTGAATTTTGATAAAAGTACAATGTGGTATATCTGCCATTACAGGATCATACAGAATAGTTCCAGTGCCCTAAAAATCCTCCTGGCTCTGAGTGATTTTTTTTTTTTTTACACTGTCTCTGTAGTTTGCCGTTTCCAGAATGTTACATAGTTGGAATCCTACAGTTACTTAACAATTTGCACTTAAGGTTCCTCCATGTCTTTTTGAGGCTTAATAGTTCATTTCTTTTTGTCTGTTACATGGATGTTCAAGTCTGTTTGAAGGACATCTTTGTTGCGTACAAGTTTTAGAAATTGCTATAAACTGCTGTAAACGTTCATGTGCAGTTTTTTGTGTGGACATAAGTTTTCAACTCATTTGAGTAAATACCTAGGAGTGTGATTGCTGGAATATATGGCAAGAGTGTGTTTAATTTTCTAAGAAACTGCCAAACCGCATTCCACAGTAGCTGTACCATTTTGCATTCCCACCAGCAATGAGTGAGTGTTCCTCTTGCCCCACATCCTCTCCAGCATTTGGTGTTGTCAGTGTTCTGATTTTGCCACTCTAATAAGTGTGTACTGGTATAACATTGCTGTTTTAATTTCCAGTTCTCTAGTGACATGTTGAACATCTTTTCATATGCTTATCTATTTTTAGTTGGCTTTTATTGAAACCCTGCTAGACTGTATCATACTTGTTCTCTGACTTTGTAAAATAGAGAATTTGAGCCTAACCTTTTCTTTGTGATTCAGAGTTATCCTTAAGATACGCTACCCTCAGCAGCTAGCGGGGGTGGGGGGCGGGAGCGTAGGGAGCAGGGCTTTTCTGCCTGTCACTAAATGGTCTTTGAGTTTTGGTGTTTGCTCTAATAGCATTTTTACTCTTCTGTTATCAGGCTGACAACCTTTATTCCTCTTCCAGTTCCTACCTCCAGTCTGTAGTGAACCCAGTGAAACAGTCATTAAACGGCTTGTTAGAATTATGGGTAAATTAGGAGTATAGCCATTTGGGGCTGAGGAGTAGTAGGAAGCTGCTCAGTCTTAGAGCTTTAGTGCTTTGTGTCATTTCTCTAGACTGCGGCCTTTTTAGCTTTATCTTTGGTTCCCAGAAGTGTTCCTGGTAGACCCAAGTGTGAAGTAGATGTTTATGCTTGATTATATTGTCGTGTTCGCCGTATGATATTTATAGCCGGAAAGCACCTAACATCAGTTTAATTCCATGGCCCTGCCCTTCTTGCTGTGACCATTACTGAAGATTTGATCTGTTAAAGCCTATCAAGGTAAAGAATTAGGTAAATGGGACAAAAAAATAGGAAACATTTGTGGCGAGAGCCTTCCCACTCGCTTCAGTCCTTGCCACTTTCTCCAGTGCTGTCTGGTGATGTCATGTGGTGACTGGCTCGTATGGTGGAGCATACTTGAATGTTGGGGTGTTTGCCCAGAGAAGCCAGGGATGTCGTTGGAAACTGTGAGGGAAGGTATAAACATTGCTTGGCCAGTGTCAGCTGCTGCCTTGCAAATGGGTAGGCAGAGAGGACAAGCATGGGCTGTCATCAGGCTTGGATTCTGGAGGCTAGGGCCAGTGTGCTTTCCTCCCTCCCTGGCTGGACATGATCTCAGGCCGCTGCAGCTGGCCCAGACAGATACAGGGATTCCCCCAGGATGTGTCCAGCTCCTTGCCCACCACCGCTGCTCCTGCCACACCAGGACACGTGGGAAAGGAATCAAGGGAGAGGAGCAGTGTGTTCAGTGGCTACTTCCTATCCTCTTTATGATCAGAAAAGTTTATGGCCAACTCTTCTCTAGTTTTAATTTTTCTAAGGTCATCTCTGGACCTTTCATGTAAGTTTTAAGAGGTGTTCAGCAGCAACCCAGAGCAAATGAAATTGGGAGCAAATGACATGGTGCAGTCCTCTTATCTTACAGGTGAAAGACCCGAACCCAGGGAAATTTTATGATGTGCTTTCAAGATCACATTTTGAACTGGGAAATAAGACTTGTATCTATTTTTGATCTTGAAGAATGCTGCAGATAAGCTTTAAAGAAAGTAAACCAGACAGCAAAAACGTTTCTTAAGGACCTTTAAGCCTCTGAAGCATGATGCCAATACAGCGCATTCACCCAAGTTAGTGATAGTTCATAAGAAATATAAGATAAATTGATGTCATAGATTGGAACTAACATTTATAATGTTTGCTACGTACTAAATACTTTACCTTATTGCTTTATTAAATCTGTACATTAGCTGTAAGATATACCATTACTCTTTTTGCAGAAGAGGAAACTGAACTTTATAGAGTGACTTGCTCTAGTCATTTGGCCCCTAAGAAGTGCAAGAAGGAATGGAATTAGGTCAGTTTAGTTCCAGAGCCTATTTCTTTGTTTGCTGTATTCCAAGATTACTTTTAACAATGTAAATGCAAAAGTACTCAATTCTTGAAATAAATGTTATATTCACTCATTTTTCTGAGGTTATTAATCATTCTCACCTTCTCTTTCCTGTAATGCTTTTTTTTTGAAAGATTTATTTATTTACTTTAGAGAGAAAGAGAGTGGGGGAGGGGCAGAGGGAGAGCGAGAGAACCCCCCCAAGGAGACTCCCCACTAAGCATGGGCCCTGATGTGGGGCTCCATCCCAGGACCCTGAGATCATGACCTGAGCTGAAACCAGGAGCCAGCTGCTCAACTGACTGAGCCACCCAGGCGCCCCTCTTGTAATGCTTTTTTTACCAGGAGACTTGTAGGCTCTTGTGTTGTGGGATTAAAATGAATTGGGGAATGTCACTGTCAGAGCTGTATCAGAGTGTAAATATACACCTACTTGTTTTGCAGGACAGACTTTATTATATGAACCAGTCATTCTGAAAGTTTCCATAAATTGTATTTAGACCACCAGCTTAAGCGACATAAAGCTCTATCAGTTACTTTTATTAAGATCCCCGACAGTGTTCTGCCCACTGGATGACAGCTCAAGTCATTAGCTGTATGTATGGTCATTGTCAATTATCAGGAGAGCCATCCCCGTGTACTTGGCCCTGGGCTCATTGTCTATATTAGAAGCGCTACCCCAGAACTGAGTTTGGTTCTGAATGTTCAGAATGCTTTCAATTAGCACATCTTGAATAACTTTTTTAGACAAATAACTAATCATGGTATGACTACTGTATTACAGAACATAAATCCTGCACTATAGTGTTAGTAATTATTATGTAATTAGAGATGGATGAATCAAGCTTCGTTTGCAATTTGTAAAATACCTCAAGCTATTTTTTAAACATTTTGAAATATGTTTTGTAACATTTCTCAAATGTACTTTACCAAGCATATTTCCTCTAATTTTTAAACTCTTGTGTATTTTAAGGGAAATTTAATCCATATGTTTCTGATTCATTTGCACTTAACTCATCAAAGTTATTTTTTAAGAACAATTTGGTTTCCAAGCAGCCTTAGGAACCCTTGTCATGAATTCCATCAGCCTTTTTTTTAAAAGCCGTTTCCCCAATCTAAACTTTTTTTCCTTCAAAGATGAATGTGGATGAAATATTTCAGTTCAGTTTACAATGCAGAGCGCATATTTCAAAACCTAAGCTAGTTCTGAATTTACTGTAATAAGTTATTCTGCTTTTACTGAAAGAACTTGCTTCATTTGTTTCTCTTCAAAGCAGGTCTCTGCAAAGAGCTTGTAATAAATAACAGTGTGCTCTCTTGAAAACACAGTGCACTGATGTTTTCTGTACTGCCTTCCCAAAGTCATAGCACCGGTGACAAATGTGGGTCGATCAGACATCAAATGAAATAAACTATTTGGGGGGGACCCATCACATACATGATGAATATGCATACATATTCAAATATACATACATACATTCATAAAATGCTTAAATTCTTATAGATTATCTTTCCTGTTTTTACCTGTGCTTACAAATTCTAGTAAGACATTACTGTATTCTGGATTAAATTAATAATTTATTGCGAAACGACTGTAATTGTTCTCATCTCTCTTCAGAAATGTTTCTCACCTGAGATTTAGTTCAACAGGTTTGTGTTGCCTAGCATTCGGTCTGCCGGCACAGCTTTTTGTGTAGTTTTAATTCAGCGGGGTAATTGTATGAAATCTTCCTAGAAAAAGTAAGGTCATTGCAGTGAAGGTAAAAGGAAATACGTTGCCAACTAATTGGACAGCATGTCATACACCAGAATGACTCTGGAACCAGAGATTTGCTGAAACATAGCAACAAAGGAATGGAGGTTGCTCAAGGCAACTAGAAGCTGCATTCACAAATACTCACATGAAAAGAAAGGCACCATTTTCTTGGGTTCTCATTAGAGAATTGTGTGCAATACATATTTGCTAATCACCAGAAATAACCTCTTTAGTTCCTGTTCTTCGTGGAGACCATAATTTTTTCCCTGAATTGTTTAATGTGGGATGAAAACAAAACATCTTTTATGTACTTTTCAAGGCATACTGATTTCTTATACATATTGCTAGTTTGTGCTATAAATGAACTCTTAATATTTTAGGAAAAATTTTTATAATCGATGAATTCCTTTTAAGAATTAACACCTAATTTTTTTTAAATTCAAGCCAAAATGAAAAACCTCTTGCATGAGAGGATGCTTTTTACCTTTTACCTTCTATTTTTCCATATGACAATTACTTTACAAAGGAAATATGCTCACAAGACTTTTAAGGTAGTTTTAGAAAAGAATATTTATAGAAATCAAGTCAGCACCTGCTCTTCTGTCTCCCAAAAGCCCTTGGCCTATAAGTCAGTCATGACTCCATTTCGTTCGACCAGGATTGTGCTGGTCATCGTCACTGGTAACCTGGAACAGTGTTCTACAAACTTCTGTGATGATTCCTCTCCATCAATGAGATATTTGGGAGTTTTCCACTCTGACTATATTGGTAGTTTGCAGAATATTTGTAACTTACAGTATTATTTGTATGTAAATTATAACCGTAATCACAAAGTTAGAAAATTAGAGGCTGTAAATATGAAAAAACTGACAAATAATTTCATTGGTACAAAATGCCCTCTAAAAATAGTGAAGAATATTTGTACGGAGAGCCATGAGATTAAATATACTCTGTTATCTCTTTAAACCGTGGCCTCACTGGGTACAGTGATTCAGTGTATTTCAGTGCTTAATTTCATGACTGTTGTGGTGAAAAAGTTACTTCACAAAAATGTATAGATCAAGTGGAAGAAAGAAATCATTGGCTGCAATTATAAGTCATGAGCTCCATTAAAAATGATTAAAAAATCCCATGCTCACTAATTATACGGAAGTTTTCATTTACCTTTGGCTAACCCTGTGAACTTCATTTGGAAGGTTTTTAAAGGAATAGGAAATTTATTTCAAGGTTAAGTTGCAGATATTAGAGTTTTTAGTAAGAGACTCACTGTTTTTGGCAACAAAATCTTGGAACAGTGGAAACACCTACGGGAGGTCAGGGACTGGGTCTTCCGCCGGCCTGCCTCCCTGACCCGCAGGTACCCAGGAATTCTAGTTCCCAGTCAGTCCCACCGACGGTTTTCCTGATTCTACTCAGTCTGGACGTGATTGTCCTCGAATGCCTTGGGACAAGTGTAATTCCTGTTGTGAGTTTTCCTCTTCTCAGCCTTAAAGTAATTCCTGACTTGTAGATACGATGTGAATGCCACTGTCCATTTCTTCTTTTTCACTTGTCAGGGATCCCTGTGCCGACGTCCACAACTGTTTCTGCGGCTTCTGTTAAAACCTTCCCCTGCAGACGCGCCCGTTGTTGCCCTTTTCTTTTCATCGGCTCGGGGCCACCGCTCCTGGCTGGCCTCTCCTTGCTCATGGAGGAGGAGAAGGACTCTTCAGTTAAATGTGAACGGAACTGTTGAAGGGAGAAGCAAGAGTCGAGCAGAGATCCTTAGTTACTAACAGAAAAGTGTTAATTTATGGTCTGAGAGGCAGACTAGAAGGGAGACTCAAGGAAAGAGGATATGGAGTTTTCAAAGGAAAAGAATCCTCATGTATTCCGTGACTAGGCGAAGCGTGCCACGAACCACAAATGTTAGGCTTATTTGCACTGTGTGTACTCTGGTCAAAGCCTCTCTCCGGCTGTGTGGCTAGAGATCTGTCAGCCATTTACACAAGGGGTCTGTTGGTTGGATCATGAGAGGCATTACAGCATTGTGAGAACGTCAACTCTGGCGCTAGAAACCTGGGTTCTAGCCCCACCTCCACCACTTTCAAACTGTGTGACCATGGGCAGGCTACTTATCCTCTCTGCGCCTCTGTTATTCCACCTGAAAACAGAGTGGTAATAAGACAGGACCATTGGGGAGATGAAATGAGATCCTGAATGTCAAGTGTGTATCAGTTTCCGGCACTGCAGTAAATCCTCGGTAAACGTGTGCTAAGCTGGTACACGACAGGCTTTCCCAGAGTCAGTTGCTGAATATTAAGGGTTGCTGCAAGTCTTCTAACCATCGATAGCTTGGAATTGGCCTCAGTGGGTGTATTTATACCACGGAAATCAGCAAAACACTACAAGTCGAGGCTTCCTCTGCACACCCCCTTAGAGAGCCAGTTTACCAGCACAGCACTGGTTAGCTATTTTTGTTTTGTGTGAGTTTTTTTCTTTTTTGTCTGTAAGTAAAGCAGCCCTGGAAGCCTAGTCTAGCTCTTTGTCAATCCCTGTGAAATAAGTAGATGCAATGGTGAATAATATTCCTAGCCCTTGCCAGTCATAATGAATAGGGTCAGATTGATTTGCATTGAGCCATTTTTGACTCGGGGTGAATGGCTGTTTGGGGTCTGCCAAAATTAGGGCCACTCTCTTTTCTGAGCTAGACTTTACTCCAGTACTTTTATTTCCGTGTAGGAGAAATCTGAGGACACCAGAAATAGACCAAAGTGTTGCACTACCCTTTTATTCCATGACGAATACAACCTGAGCTCTATCTAGGCAATACCTACACTGCTTTCAGCCTTTCGCCGAAAGTGAGGATTCTTTAATTGTCCAAAAGGTTCTGAACCCCAGAATTGCCATGGCCTACCTAGTGGTTGTAGACGTGTACATAGAAGTGTTTTGCCAGGCATTTGTGAGAAATGTTTGGCTATTTTCTAGCAAATGTGGTAGGGGCAAGAGGAAGAGAGGGTTCTGTTCTCACTTCTTTTAATACCTTTCCTGATCCAAAAACTGGAGTTTAGTGGTAGCACCCAATTAGAACTCTCTTGCCTCAGTTAGCACAAGATCACATTTCTCCCTCTTTACAATAGAAACAGAAAAGCAAGCATGATTTCTCAACAAAGAGGCTCTTTATATTGGGAATTTACAGGCTACATGCTGTTTTTCTAATTGCAAATACATACACACCTTTCTAGAGGATCACACAGATCCTTGTGTACCTTGCTTAAGAATCACAGACTGGAGTTGTAGTTTGTTAGCCCCACTTGCTTTTCACAAGGAGGAAAAAGTGTTACATGATGTCAGAGGGTCTCAGGTTCCATAGAGGGAACTTTCCAAGGTTTTCCATGTAAGGAGGTTTTCTATGTAATGCATGAGGGATTATGCAGGAAGGGGGTCTGGAGGATCTAGCCAAGACTTATTTTTTCATCTACTCTAACTTGAATCTTATACAGATTATTTATGTAGGTCTGTTTAGACCTTTATTAAGTCATTCAACTTACTGAATGCCCAGCAGATTCTAGATAGAAACCCTGCTTTAAGGAACTTGTCCTGCTAGAGAAAGCCTGGAAACAAACCATCACACAATACTATGCGTCGGTAACAGTGAGTATGTGACTGAGAAGTGGTGTGGAGGAGGAGAAGGACAAAGAAGGCTTCACAGAGGACGTGATGTCAGCCATGTTCTGAAGCATGAAGAGGAGTTTGGCAGGTGGCAAGAGAAGGAACACGAATCCAGGTAGAGATAGCTGTCATCTCCTTCCTGGTGACTTGTATCCAAGTGACGGTTGCCTTTTATTAGAGCAAGTTCTTTAACGCCTCTGTTTCCTCACTACATGGTGAGCTCTGTGAGGGTAGGGAGCAGTGTAATCGTTGCTTCCTGTACTTTGTGTGTGGTAGGTTCTCACACCCCCGGTGGGCAAGGAGAATCTGTAATCATACAAGAAGGTCTCCTTTCTTCATTGTGACCCTGTAAGCAAAACCATTCTGAGGAACACTGATGTGAAGAAACATGTTCACTGCAGGATGATGGCAAAGCTTGGATTTGAAATCCGCTCCTAAGCAGAAGGCCTAGAGCAAAATTGGGTGTCATGGTCTAAATAAACACAAATTTCATTTTCTTTTATTTCCATGTCATTTCAAGGCACCTTATTGTGATTCCTGGTTATTGTGTTGTTGATAAACTGCTTTACCTGCGTTCTCTACTGGGAGGGTGGCTGCCCTGGCCGCAGCTGGCCCTGGAGACCCAGCAACAGTGCTCCTCTCAGTGGTTTGATCCATATGCGCCGTGGGTGATGATACAGCTCTGCAGTCACGGTACCTTCCCAGTGCTACAGAACTCCCCCTTGTTTTTCCAGGTTCACATGCAGTCTGTTAGTCCGTCTTGGAGTTGTCTATAGCATAGAATTTTTTTCCACGTATGAACCAAGCCTACTTTGTAAATCAAAAGGCACTTCTTAATTTGCAGGTGTATATTAAATTCACACATTTCGGATTGAAATTCGCACACAATCTATTTTGCATTACTCACACTTAATAGTAATTTCTTTTGGCTATTGCCCTCAGGCTATATAGGAATGAAAAAAAAATAGATTTGAGCTCTATATTTTGACTATGTTCACAGATTGTAAATCTAATTAGTTCTGATTTTTTTCCCCTCTTAAAGTAACACACACATTACTTTCTGAACAGTCTGATTAAGTAGGGACAGGTTTGCCTTATAATCATGTTCATTTTACCTAAATTATGCTCTCAATTCATTTGGAAAATTCACCTGTTTTTCTGCCCTAATTTGCTGCATCAGGTTGATGTGTGCCACTAATAGATACGATATTCACCTGTGAAATGGTGAGGACAATTATGTCCGGATTCGATAATGCTTTAAGATTGACCTATTTCAGAATTGGAAGGGACCTTACGGATCATTGAATCCAGTGTTTCTCGTACTGAGCTAGAGGATCCATTTGTTTGAGAAATTTTTAAATACTGTGTTTTCATTAGACGAACAACCACAAAAAAATATAAGCACAGACCTCTCTGAAGGGGGAGCTACCACTGAGATTTCAAAGGTTATGTGACTTGGTTCCAGGATCAAGTTTTCCTGTAGACCTAAAGGAATTTAGTAATCAGGCAGTAGCCTGGGGCCTCTGGATGGTGAGACCAGGATCTCTCTTCATCACATTCGGCTCCAATTAGATACATGGTGAATTGTGGGCACAGCCATGATGGCAGTGTCATGCCATCCCCAAATTCCTGTGGGAGGCAGCTGGCGTTACATATTTGAATTGTTTTATATTTCTGGCGTCCCTGGTGCTATCTGAATTATAAGGCTGCTGTGGCCAGGAGCTTCTATTCTAAGAGTACATGATAGCCAAGCAATCCTTGTCATTCTTTGAGTCTTTATCAGATATGCCCAGTGGTGGGTGATGGATCAGTATTTCTTATTCACATAGCTGTGTCATCTGCAGCTCTTCTTTGGCTGTGATTCTGCTCCCTGCATTGTCTTCATTTTGAGATTGATGATGCCTTCAGTAACTGCACCCCCCCCATCCTCATGACATAGGGGAAAGAGCAAGAGGGTTCAGAAGCATTCAAAAGTTCTTAACTTCAGATGGTGCATGCATTACTTCTGCTGTGTTCCATTGGTCAAGGCAAGTCACGTGGACAAAGCCATTGTCAGTGAAACTGGCAAATATTCTCTCTATAAGGTGTCACATGGCAGTAGGTGGAGATGTATAATCCTCTTCCAAGGAGGGGGTTGAATAATTGGGAACAATAATATACTCTACCACTGGTGACGTTCATCCACCCATGCAGCAGTCCACCTCACAGTTACTCATCATGCTTGGTGACTGGACTATTCAATTTGGCTTCCTGTTTTTAATTCTCATTTTTTTCTTATTTGGAAGTTTTAGAATTGGGAAGCCAGACAGCTTTAGGGCCGAGTGGACGTTGAGGGACCTTGTCTTGTGCTCTTACTTTTCTTGTCGAGGAACTGAGGCCTACTGAGGTGATTTGCCCAAGATCACATGGCAAGACTTCACTACAGCACTCTCTTCACAACATCCACTTGTGAAAAATGTTAGACAGGAATTGCTGCTTTGCTAATTGTAAAGGAAACGCCTTTATTGTTCCTAAAATCATACCCCATCTGAGAGACCAAGAAATGAAACAGATCCTGAGTGGTCAATCCTGGAATGAAAACTGACTCAATTTTCTATCATTTTCTTTCCAGCCACCTTGTGTTAGAGGCAACCTATTTAAATTTATTCTGTAGCCTCAACAGAGCACTAGGAGTTGTTCAGTACTATAGTAAGTCACAGTTCCTGCCAAGGCAAATCGTGTCTCTATTTTATAAATAGTCTGCGCCCTGTGCTTATTTGATTTAAAATAAAACCTGTATGTAGTACGCGGTATGTTTCCTTCCAGCCTTTGTGCGGGGGAACAGTAGGTGGATGACTCCTGATGCTGGAGACATGAAACGGGGGGCGAGCTGTGCAGTGGGTATTCCGTGGGCTCCTAATGTCCTCGGGGTGCTCAACTGGTAAAAATAACCCAGCACTGCCTGTGGGAAATGTGGGTGACTTTTCTTCAGCCACTGAGTTTCCCAGCACCCCACTTCTGCTCGTCAGAGGTTTCACATTCCCAGGGCAATGACCAATGAAAGAGTGATAAAATAGATGGAAGTGACTGGAAGAGCTCCCGGGCAGAGGACTGCAGTTGGGAGACAACAGAAAGAGGCAAAATAGATGCTCCCATCCTTGGGGGATGGGATGGTTATGGGGGAGACGGAAGTGCTTATTTCACGAGAGGCTGACAAATAAGAATGAAAAGGAGAGCACGTGGGATGACGGCTTGCGTGCCCCAGTGAGCCTTTCGTGTACAGGGTCCTCCTTTCCCTGAGGGGAAGCTCGCAGGTCAGCACCTCTAGGTTCATGACTGTACAAATCTTGGTCAGCCGTTCTAAAATCTCCTAGAGCTGTGACCAAAACACTTCAAATGTGTTTGCATTTGTCGGCGACTTAGCACAGGTCACAAAGCGCGGGGTGTATCTTGTGGAGCTTCGGCACGGTGGAGGTTAAACGGCACGTAGGGTAGAAAGAGCACGCCCTCCTCGAACACACAGTTTCCACCTGTAGCCGTATGACAGTGAAGGGGAAGAGGAGGGACGGACCTACCAGAAGGGAGTTAATTGGAAACTGCTCTGGCATGTGGAGACTGGAGGCAAGAGTAATCCGATTAGATTTTGAAAAGGCCCATTTCTGTCTTCTCTTCCTTTCACCTCCTACAACATTTTATCCCCGTGAATCAAGTGCCCAGTTCTCTTGGGTTTTCTAAAACCTCATGTTTTGACATCCCACTCAGCCTGTTCCATATTGCATCAAAACAATCACCCCATCCTCCATGTCAGTCAGAGTACCCTTTTCCTAGGTGGTAGGTGGTGGGAAAGCAATCTGACTACATTTTATTACACGTATTGACATTGTGGCACTTGGTGTAATTTACTTCTTCAGCTTGCTTTCCCCAGTCTTTCCTTCCTTTGGCTGCAATTCTGAATCACCCATAGGTATAAAACTTATATACATCAAAGTTCTAGATAATCGATTAGGATGATTGTCAGAACCATTTGGGGAGCTTTTAAAAATACACATGCCTATACGCCTTCCCTTGAGATCCTGATTTTGCGGGCTTTGGAGTGATCTAGGTGTCTGAATTTTTAAAAAGCTTCCTGGATAATTTTAATTGAATCATCGATTTCTTTGCTTCCCTGGTAAAGAACTCTTGCATAGGAATGTCTGCTTTTCTCTTGTTGCTTGCCATTCTTGAGGGAGGCACTATCTTTCACCTTAGTATCTTAGTAGTCCTCCTAGAATCAGCTTTGGTTGATTTTAGTTTATTTTGATTTTTAAAATTCTTTGGTTTCTTTTAGAAGAACCAAACAGACTTAGACTCTCTTCTCCTTGCCCAAATTCCTAGCTCGTAAATTCAGCCACCTCCAGGGATTGGAAACACTACAGTGCTTGGAATTGCTTGATTTAAAGAAGGGCAAAACCCACTCTTACACCTGATCTTACTAGATGGTCCTAATTCCCTTCCCCTTTTCCCTTCTTCCTTTTTTAGGACCTCTCTTTACCTACCTCTCACCCCAGGGGTTTTTTACTGGGTAAGAAAGTTATTTCAATTGTTGTGAATGTCTTATCACTCCTATTTTATTACCACTCGGCATAATCATGGCTCTGCGTTTCATTAAAATGTATTAGATTTGCTTTGTTTTAAGTTTTATTTAATGCTAACACTGAACTGTGTTTGTGTGTTGCTGTGACACCATGCCTGTCTACTCAAAAATTAATAAAATGGGACAGTTGTCTGGTAACATTTCACTTCTGTTTGACTGACAGTTGGCACCATTGCAACAAAACCCAAGTGTGAACAACAGGCCTGAGTGTACTAGGCTGGCTAGAGCCAGATACTTGGGTGTTCTCATCTTTCATTTGGAATTGTAAAGCAATTGCGATCTCCCCAACCTCTACCAAGGTAGGGGGGTGTGTGTGTGTGCGCGCGCGTGCGTATGCGCCTTTGGGGATGGAAGAGGGATCTTTGCCAAGACTTTTGGCAACATCTCCAACCATGTCCTTATGGACAAGGTAGAGCAATGTATGCTGAATGATAGTTACATGGGTTCTTGGCTAATAGAATGACTGTATCAAAGGGCATTAATTAGTAGATCTGTGTTGGACTAGAAAGAAGGCTTAAGACCATGCCAAAGGGGGCGCCTGGGTGGCTCAGCCGTTAAGTGTCTGCCTTCGGCTCAGGTCGTGATCTCAGGGTCCTGGGATCGAGCCCCGCATCGGGCTCCCTGCTTGGTGGGAAGCCTGCTTCTCCCTCTCCCACTCCCCCTGCTTGTGTTCCCTCTCTCGCTGTGTCTCTCTCTGTCAAATAAATAAATAAAATCTTTAAAAAAAAAAAAAAAAAAAGACCATGCCAAAGGACCTTGTACATGACCCTGCTATCCAAGTGTTTTGGTAGAAGGTGAAGATGAAGATATCAAATTTCTAGATGGCCCAAAGCTGGGAAGGACAGATTATATTGAAGATTATTGAAACACCATTTTAAAAAGAGCTCAGTAGGTGGAAGGAAGAGCTGGAATGAGCAAAATGAAATGTAAAGAAATGAAATGAGGTAGAAACATGTAAAATCCTATATTTAATCAATTGCTTGTTGCACAACTTAGGAAGACCTGGTATAAGGGTCACTACATGACAAAGGCCTTTGCCAGTATGTGTTACCTGAGGGAGTTCCAACTTCCCAGAAGTTTGTCGTGAGGCCCCTAGAGGACCTCCAGGCAGGTCAGTGGATCTGGGATCTCTTGAGGGCCTCGGTCATCTAAGCTAGTGAGAAAAACCTTGGAACCGTTCATCCACACCCACCCAATAATCCACCACTCACAGCACTTTGTACCTCGCTCCGTACTGTTCACAGCTCCATACTGTTCACAGTGCATTACAGTTAAGTTCTTGCACATCTGTCTTGGCTTCTTAAACTTCAGGGGAAGGACCATGGTTTACCCCATTCCAAGTTCCCAGGGCCAAATGCCTGACACAGACACAGACTGGGGAGCCCAGGGAGTCCCCACAGGCAGGGATTTTTGTCCGTTTGTTTTGTTCACTGCTGTATCCACGGGACTCAGAACAATGCTTGGCATAAGGTAGGACTCAATACGTATTTAATGAAAGAATGAATGACACACAGATGTTCAATAATGCTTAGCCTTTCATTCTCAGTGTGGTTGTGGCATGTCCTGTTAGTAAGTCATTACTTGGCTATTCTAAAACCCTCAGGAGCTTCACATCCTTTTGCTTTTGCTTCTCAGTTCTTAGTCTATTCTCATCTCTGAGTACCTGGGGCATTTACTTAGAAAAGCCCAGCTAGGGCAAAAAAGCTTGATGATTCTTTGAAAAGGTATACTCCAGATGTAATGACTTCATCATTGACAGGAAGTTAAGTGCACAGGGTGAAGTCAGATGGATCTGGGTTCATGTTCTATCTTGGACAGCTTATTTAAGAGATTTATGAGTTTGGTATAAAATCTCCTATTTTCTTGAAGCCTTGGTTTTTTCTTCTAAAAGGGTAGATACTATACGTATAACAAAGTACTATCTCAATAAATGTCACTATTATTGTTACTATTTCACCAAGGCCTTGGGCTCAAGTAGGAGCCATGAGTAGAGAGGGAGAAAACTCTAGGAAGAATCAAGGAAAAAGAAATCAGAAATTGCTAAAGGCTTGCCTTCAAGGTTTATTTCTTTTGTATGTCAAAGCATCTGCTCCTATTAGACACGTAAGCTCCTCAGAGCGGAGTGGGGGTGGGGGGTGGGGGGGTGGCAATAGAGGCCTGCATTGCAGAGGGAGCTAACGTCTCCATGGTAACAGCACATCAGATTCTGATGCGGGCACACCTGATATTCTCAGGTTGCTCCACCATATGGCACTTCAGATATTTCATCAAGGAAAAAAAACACTACCTTGACCTTCCCCTACTGCGTAGGCAAACACAAGCTCACATACTCGCGCACCCTCTCCATCTAATCCACGGACGCTGAAGCGATATAAGCCACTGTCACAGAGATTGGAAACAGAGTTCCAAAAGCCATTCATTCAAACAAAGGGCCAGAACAGTCATTCTTGCTTCAAAGAGGTGCCCAGAAGAGAGGTACCTGACAAATACATTTGCAATTTGCCTTTTCTGTGACACTGACGCCGAATCAGGTGGTCTCCCTCCTGCCTCTGGCTTGCTAAGGAAGCAGCCCCATTCATAACCCTGCAAGCAGAATTGCATCCTTGACCATGACTCATCTCATGACACCGTTTGTAAAAGTGGCCTCTCAAACTCTCCCTACATATAAATGCCCATTAAATGCTCTGCTTTGAACTGGTTTAAAAGGAAAAAGAAAGATTTCCTGGTAGGATTAAAAAAAAAATGCAGACAGCCTGTAGTTGCCATGTGACACAACCAAAGAATTATGGCTGCTTAGAGATTTCCTGCTCAGCTTCAGAAACAGATGTTTTAAAACTTCATGTTAAAAGAGATGTCAGAAATTGGGGACAAAAGTCACTGTTCCTTGCAGCATATCAAAGTCTTCCTTTTCAGTGGACATCTTATTGATTTGGTTTCTTCACACCACATTCCCCGGAAAGCCCATTTAAATTAACCACGCATGCTGCTCCAGCATGCCTGGATGCGACCACAGTGCCTTGTGTACGTTATGCTTCATAAAGGGCCTTTGAAGACAATGTCTGAAAAAGCCACAGTTAAGAAATGTTAGAATTTAGGGTCTAGAAATGTTGGCTTACTTTTGGTGCCCATGGTGGTTTTTGTTTTAAGTACTTTGGGTAGCCTACTGAGTAGTAAACAATAGTAACCAAATGTATGCATCCAACATGGGAAAGTGAGCTGTGCTCTATAAAGTCTGTAGTTTATGTTTTGAAACTGGTTCAATGTACAGGGTTCTTGGATCATTACTTAATTTGTGGGAAAGGCTTTATGTTTAAAGCAATAAAAGTTTGCCCTTCCATGTCACAGCAACCTTTTGGCAACCTCACTGGCTTCTTGTACTTCCCTACCCCGCTGGTCATGAAGGAACTTTGTGATTGCCTGTAACCCAAAAGGGAACTGTAGGTCCCTTGCAGCCTATCTGACCTTTCCTAAACATGCCAGATATAGTCCGACTTCCTGTTACAGCCGAGATGAAGTAGCCCCATTCCTCCCAGCTCCTCCTTCCCACAGCTAAAGGGCCATGGGCATAACACAACAAACAAGCTTAAGAAGATTCTGAAAGGCAGAAAGAAGAAGGCAGACTTCCCAGGGCCCTTGGGACTTGAGGAACAGCACAGTGGTCGGTCCCCTGGGTTTCTTTATTGCCTTCTATATATTCTGGACAGGGCTCTACAGAAGCTTCCAACCTGGAATTGCCAACAGGCATAGACCAAAAGAATCTTCAAGAAAAGCCTGTTCCCCATTGCCGATAGACCAAGAAAGGGGTCACCTAGCAACAGAAATCCTTATTGGCAATACTCGCCCTGCTCCAGCCAAACACCAGGAGAAGAACCCTGCCCCCAGAGTTTCAGCAGGGCTGAACAGAGAGCTGATCTTCTTCCACTGCCCACAGAAGCAGGCAGTAGCACTCCAGTCCCCTGTTCAGTAGGGCTAAGCAGAGATCTTTGTAATCTTCTACCTCCGACTTGGTGGAAGCAGGTGGTGCCCTAATTCCCCACAGGAAGTGGTCTGTGGGCCAGGTGGGTAGCTGATCTTCTAGTCTCTGCCCAGAGAAAGCAGGCTGTGCCCCTGTTTCCCTGGGTAATATCAGTAGAGTCCAGTAGGTAGTTGAGTCTGACACTTACCTGGTATGAGAGAGGCAGAGTGATGTAGAAGGCTAGTTGGTGTGCTGATTGCCCTCTTCCTTTTCCCCAGTGTCAGCAGGGCCCAGCAAGTTGCTGACATTCTGCCCCAGTCCTGCAGCAACAAAGCAGTGTGAGGGAGCCCTCAACTTCCCCACTGCCAGGGGTCTGTGGGGTCCTAGGAGGCAGTGGGCCAGTGAGAGTTAGTGCCCCACTTTTGCTGGGAACGCATCAGCAGGGTTAAGCCATAAATCTACAGATTCAAGAATCTGAGGGAAATCTGAATGGGGTAAACCCAAATGGCGTGAAACCCATGATAAGACACATCATCATTAAACTTTTACAAACTAGAGACCAAAAAAAAAAAAGAAATCTTGAAAGCAGCCAGAGAGAAATAATGCATCATGTATAGGGGAACACTAACTCAAATAACAGCAGATTTCTGATCTGAAACCATGAAGGCCAGAAGAAAATGGCACAACATTTTTCAAGAACTGAAAGAAAAGAACTGTCAACCATCAGTTCTATAACCAGCAAAAATATCTTTCAAGAATGAAGGGGAAATAGACATTCTCAGACAACAAAAAAGTAAGAGATTTTGTTGCTAGGAAACCTATCTTTTCAGAATGGCTGATGAAAGTTCCCAATACATAAAGGAAATGATAATAGAAGAAGGCTTGGATCAGAAAAGGGAAAAAGGACATTAGAATGGGTAAAAAAAAAAAAAAAAAAAAAAAAAAAAGAGGGGTAAATAGACTGTCCTACTTCTCATGAGTTTCTTAAACATATCAGAAGTTTCAAGCCAAAATTCTAACACCATCTGATGTAGTGTTCAATATAAGTGGAGAAAATTCTTAAGAAGAGTATATTTTAGGGGTACCTGGGTGGCTCAGTCAGTTAAATGTCCAACGCTTGAGCTCAGCTCGGGTCTTGGTCTTGGGGTCATTAGGTCAAGCCCCACGTGGGGCTCCCGCTGGTTGTGGAGCCTACTTAAAAAAAAAAAAAAAAGTATATTTTAAAAATGGGGAGTGTCGAGGGACCAAAATGGAAATGTTTTCTATCCATCACTCACAAGTAGTTGATGCTGATACTGTAGACTTCGATAAGTTACATATATATATTGTAATATCTATATGCAGAACAAGATACTCAAAAATGTTATAAATATATCAAGGTGGAATCTTAAAACATGTTCAAGTAATGCAAAGGAAGGTAAGAAAAGGGAAATGGTGGAATTAGAGGAAACGAACAGAAAATAAATAATGAAGTGGCCAATTTAAGCCCTAATGCATGAATGGTTACCTAAAATGGTCTAACTATAACAATCAAAAGACAGAAATTGACGGAGTGGATTTAAAAAATGGCCCAACATATGTTGTTTACAAGAAACATACTTCAAATATAACTGGTAGGTAGGTTGAAAGTAAAAGAATAGAAACAGATACACCATGTTAACATTAATGATAATAGTAGTAGTAGTAATAAAAAACAGGAGTGGCTATATTAATGTCTGGTTAAAGTAGACTTCAAAGCAAAGAAAATTACTAGAGACAAAAAGGTAATTACATAATGATAGAAGGCTCCAGCCACCAGGAAGACATAAAGCAGTAAGATAAAAGATAAACCACTGCTCTGGTTTTGATGGCACATCTCTCTCTTCCTCACTGGACCATAAGAGCCTTTGAAGACAAGAATCACACCTATTGGTGTTGCCTCCCCCACCTTCCCCCGCCTTCCCCCCTCCCCCCCCACCCCCCGCTCCCCGCTCCAGCAGGTGCTTAAGAAATGTTTTGAACCAAATGTAGTGGAAGTCTACTGTAGTTGTGGTCTGGCTCACAAGAGCACCCCCTTCTCTAGGAAGGGCCTCAGAGGAGCTGAGGAGCCTATGGCTATTCGTGGCACCATGGTAGATTGTACCAACTGAGATGCCCCCTGAAGCAGAGCAAGTGTTTGCTGGCTCACTCTTGCCTTGAGGTGGTGTGAGAGCTTGCTTTCCCAAAGTACTCCCCTTTGGGGTTTTTGCTAGAGTTTCTCTTGGGTAGCTGGGTCCTAAACGTGGGGAATCTGCCCTTTAGCTACTCCACCGTCCTCTTTGTAGACCCTCCCAAGAAACCTAGGGGATCTTATGCAAATAACTTCCCAGCTCTCCTGAGAGACATATGTGGATTAGGCCCCACAGTGACCCTACACAAGAAACCATATCCATAAATAATCCCAACTTTAAGACACACTGGGGTCAACCAGCATACCATTTGATTAAGTAAGGCATTGAAATGCAGTGACAGGTCCCATCTCATGATTGGAATGTAAATCTGAGGGAGACTGGCTGGGAATAAATAGACACCTTTCTTGGTTGTATCATTATGATACTCAGTGGTTGGAAAGGAAATTATTTACTTGGCAAATCTCCACAGTAACATTATGAGATCACAGGTATGTTGCTAATGACTTGTGTGCTCTTGTTTTATAGCTTAGTAGCTGCTTAGTGCCCAGAATTAATAGGACCTGACACGGTGGCAGGTTTGCCCTAAGTCCTCAGCACCCTCAGGAAGTAAGGCCAGAGCAAGTGAGACTGTGGCTGCAGAAGGGAGATTTTCCCTTGGGGCCTTTGAGGGAGAAGCCCAGAACCATGGCCTCCCAGCCCAGTGGAAGTCAGAGGTCCAGCCCAGACATTTCCTGACTGCATGCTCCTGAGGAGTCAATCCCAGTTCTTCTTTCTACGGGGCCATTTTCATTGCCGGTGGCCAGACTTCAAATGCCAGTGGTCATTTTATCATGGCACTCCCTGACCCAGGCCTCCTCCTCACGGCCTGACCCCGTGGCCTTCAAGTGGCTGCATCAACCACATTCCCGGTGGCTCCAACTGGGCCACCCCACTGCCTGTCCACATGAGACCGTTTCTCCTTGTTCTTCATCCATGCTGGTCTCTTGGCCTCTCATTGGCTTTTTACACTTGTTTATATCCTCAATGTTAGGGCTCATCTCAGTTTTTGCCTGTCTTTGGGATCGCTCTCGTTTTGACCCTTGACATTCTCTCAGACCATCCATGCTGGGCCCCTGGCGGCTCTCAGGCATCACCCACCCGGGCAACAGCTTCTTTGACCAGAGCCCCCACTGGGTGCTCCAGCTTCTCATTCCTTCCCCTCCTCATTCCTCCTCGTCCATGAATAGTCATCCCCTAACTCCAACTTAGCCTTGCTCTAGCCCTGCTATGATAGGGGTGAACCTCCTATGTGTCCTGACCCCCTCACTCTATGGCCTTTGTGCTGAGGGTGGGCTATCACCTTGGTAAAAGTGTACATCCTGGGGCCTAGCAGCCGCCTGGCTACAAATGCCCACATTCTCTCTCCTGGCTCTGAGGCTTGGGGCAAGTCTGTGATCTTTCTCAGCCTCAGGCTCCTTATCTGGAAAATGGACATCGTCAGAGTAGCTAACATACAGGGTACTTGGGAAGACTTAATGAATTCATATAAGCATTTAGAACAGAGCCTAGCACAGAGTAAGGGCTGTGTATTTGCTCTTTTGTTAAGTTAATCTTTAAAAGTTAAGCCAGCTTTGGAAACCTTGTTTCTGTGATTTTAGGAGTGCGGCTATTGCTTCGTTGTGCTTAGTGTGCCTGGCCACCCAGCTGGAATGGGAAGGCTAAAATCAAAACCAGGTTTAAGGGAGAGGGATGGAATTAGGGACAAGCTTTTCTGTCTGTGATTTTTAAAGAAGAGTTCCCTTCTCTAAAAAAATGTGTACTTAATATTAACTCCTGAAGCAGATGCCTCTTGAAGAACAGCCATGGAAGAAATGCCTACAAAAAGTTGGTACCCTTTTCTCTGATTTGTCAGCTGACTCGGGATCTTAGCTCGAAAGCTCTTCTGGATGGTGTTTCTGTGCTGCAGGCTGGCGGGTCACAGCACTGGGCTCCGGATCTCTTAGATCTCTCGGGCCCGAGCTGTTACCATTCTCTCTTAACCCCAGGTCGCCTCTCCACCCTGCCAAGGATGTTTGCGTTCCTTGCAAGGAAGACTTTAATGTATTCTGCAATATTCCTGTGCTCCAAGTTAGTGTTTTCTCTGTAGTGGAAAAGGGAAGAAAGCGCTCCCAGGCTGCATATTGATCGCCGTTGTGGCAGATTCCCAAGTGCGGCCTGCAAGCCCCATTCGGTGGCCGCCTAGCCTGGAGAGCACTGTCTCCGGGCCCCACTTGCTAGCTTGCGCACCAGGTGGGCACCCAGGTGTGGGAACCCACAGTTCCGCCGTGCCACACGTGCATGCCTCTGGGGCTGCTGTCCGCCTGCTGCCGGGGATGCCGGCCTGCCTCTTTGTCCCTACTTGTCCCGGCCTCCCAGCTGGGATCTGTGCGGACTCAGTCCCAGAAATAGCACGATCAAGGGATAGGTGCTGTGAGAGACAGAGGGAGGGGCCAGTGCTCCTTGGGGCCTGGCAGGGGTGGGGGCTGGGAGGGATCAAAGGAGCGTCCTCGTCCTCGTCCTCGGGAAGATGACCCCGAGGAGCTCCATTTTGAAAGGCGGGTAGGTGTTCCCCAGTAGGCTGCAGGGGCAGTGGGAGTGGGATGGAGAATTCCCGGTGGAGGAAGCGCCCCCGGAAAAGGTGAAGAAGCATAGGGAGGAGCTCGCAAAGGGTGCCTGACTCCTGGGCTACCTCTGCATGAAGCCCCAGCTCCCAGGTAAGCTCCGTTTTATACTGGAAATCTTTCATTCTGGGTGGTCCAACAGCCCAACTTTTTTTTCGTTTGTTTGTTTGCCTGCCTGCAGGGGAATATGATGTCTCCCTCCACAGAACAAGGTCATTCCTTTGGGTCTAGGAGGAAATTGGAAAAGCATACCTGTAGCGGCTGACACATTCACTGCTGACACCGGCCCCCACCGCTAGGCAGGGACCCTTCAGGGGAAAGCCTCGGTCTGGAGAACAGGCAGGTGTTTGGAGGGAGGCACAGCAAGGCTCTATCATTAAATCATGCTCACCCACCTCCAGGATAAGCCAGACTAAACTCATTTTACCCTCCCTCCAGGCAGGAATTCCAAAGAACCACCCTGGACAGGTCCTTCAGTAATATACAATTATCCATGATAATTAATTAGCTAGTTAGACACTTACATTTAATTAATTAATTAAGCATTTATTAAATGATATTTATGTGACAGGCATTGCACATTCCCAGAGGGGATGCAAAGAAAAGCAAAACATGGTCTCTGCCTCCAGGAGCTCACGGCTGGAGAGAAAGATCAATAAACAAATACTACCAGTCCCATGTGATATGAGTCTATAATCACAACCACGGCCGTGGAGAAAGGAAGGCACCAGCCATACTGGCAAGGGGCTGGAGTCCAGAAGGGGGAAAGAGACGATGCTAAGAAGGGTTACTATTTAGATGAGTCTTGAAGGATGAGTAGGAGTTTAATTGGAGGCAGAGTGGGAAAGAACCTTCTAGGCAGTTCCAATAGCATTTCGAAAGGCAAGAAGTTATGAAAAGCCTTGGTCTTCACGGGGAATGTCCTGGGAAGGCTCATTAACTCACAGCGTCATGCCATTCCCCACCTCCTGGGTCCATGGCAGCCAAGCCAACCGCCCACAGCAGGTTCTCCCCGGTTCCCCCCTCCAGAGGGTCCCAGGCAGTAATAACAGATCCACAGGACTGGCGCTTGAGAAGTGGCCTCTTTGCCATCCTGGGATGAAAATTTTTGTGTCGTTCGATTGTAAGGCATTTAGAGAAGCATGGCAGGAGACGAAGCTGGGAAGGCAGTTTGGGGCTGGGATATAAAGAGCCTTGTGTGTCATCCTGAATTCCTTCTGTTGATGGTAGAAAGCCACTACAAGTTTTTAGGCCGGAGACGAACACAATCAGACCCGTGTAGACACGGTTCTCCACCTCAGTGCTGCAACGCACGGTGTGTAGCTGTTGATTGTGAGAAGGGTGGCAAAGAACCAGTTCTTTAAAGTGAGTGCTGAGGGTGGCAAAGGACGTCCTTAAAACGGTCAGGAAGGGTAGAATTAACATCACCCCCCGAATCTCTGTCACTCGCGCTGGGGAGGTAGCACAGGGGCCCCTGAAATTCCTACTGCTGTCTTGAGAATTTCCTTGGGCCTTAGGATCCCTCCCTGCGCCCCTTCGAGAGTCAGGCACCAAAAGCTGCTCCACGCCTCCTGTTCAATAACTTCTCGTTCCTGGCTCACGTGCCTTCGATACTCCCTTGGCCCGGGGGCTCGGGGGCTCATATTCCTCTGCAAGTGGTAGCTTCCCTCTCTGATAATGTGTGGTAGGGAGCAGCCCAAACTCAGGCCCTCACCTGTGCTCCTCCCAGCGAGCCTAAGCAGAGACGAGGGAATGAGTCCCACAGGTCCACTGTGGCCTCTGCTTGTCCCTGTTTGCTACCACCCCACCAGGGACGCCCCTCCTCAGGCCTGTGTCTGTAGGCCCTCAGGCAGACGCAGCCCTGGGAGGAGGCAGGGCCCCCAGGTTGCAGAGCTCTAGTGCTGGGGTGAGGCCCCCCACCGGCCTGCTTTCATCTGCTCCTCAGCTCAGCAGGGTTGGGAGCCGACATCCTTGAGACCAGGACTGTGGCAGCTATTTCTGTGGCAGTGGGTGAGCTCTGACCACGCCAGTGTGGGAGAACGGCACCAGCTGAGCCTCAAACTTCCAGAATGTGCCCCTGCTCCGTCCCACACCGCCCACAGCAGCATGCTGCCGGCCCCACACCCAGCCCGGCCCACGGTTAGCAACAGCCCTCCGTGCCTCAGGGTTTTCTCACCATTTCTTGTTAGTGCTTCAGGTCTGTGCACGCTTCCCTCCCACATCTGCAGGTTCTCCAGAATTGAGGTGGGGGGGTGTTCATGCTCTTGTCAGTGGCCCCAGCTCTCTTCTCCATAAACGACAGGCCGGAGCCTCGCGATTTAATATAGTCCAGGAAAAGCAGGTGCTCTAAGGCCTAACTATTCTAGAACCAACTATTGCTACACTTAGTTTCACTTATTTAAGAAAGCTGAAGAATAACTTAAGGCTTTTGGCAACATTACAACTTTTGCATCTTATTATTCGTCAACCACCTATATTTTTGTTTTTAAATATAAATGCTATTTATTTTTTGGTATAGATAATCCACCTTCTTTTGTTCAAAACTTGGTACAGAAAGGTGTGTGCTACAATAAAAAATTTCCCTCCTTCCCCAGCCACCCTGTTACCGGCAGGCAACTGGGCTAACCAACTTCTCATGGAGTGAACTTGAGACCCCACCACACCTTTTGTATCATAAAAACGTTCAAACCCACAGAAAAGCTGGAAGCGTACGGTGAGCCCATTCACCTAGATTCACCACTTGTTTTGCAACATTTGCTTTATCTGTGTGTATGTACCCGTCTCTCTTTCTCCACATACACACACACACACACACACACACACTTTTTTCTCGAACTATTTGAAAGTTGCAAACATCAGGACTCCTGACTCGTAAATACTTGAGCAGGGACCCCCTAAGAACAAGCACTTTCTTCTCCACAACCATAATATCACTATCACGTGCAAGAAATGTAACATTAACACAACAAAATTACATAAAATTCCTTCCAATTGGCCCAAGAATGTTCTTTGTGACAAAGTTTCGCTCTAGAAGCCAGTCAGCACGGATTTCCTCTGGTTTTCGCCACTCTTTCGCCTAGAGCAGCCCAGATCAGTTGTCTTGTGGAGGGGCCCTCGGTTCGGACTCGTCTGATTATTTCCTCATAATTAGATTCAGGCTAAAGGATTTTGACAAGGCACATAATGTTGTCAACCACGTATCTTTGATTCTATAGGAGCAGTTCCCTCAGGAACCATCTATAGAAGGGTTATAATGCTCCTCTTGAAAATTTATAAAAGAACTGCCTGATGTGTTGAGAATCACCCAAAGGCACAAAATGAGAGGGCAAATTTCAACTCTAATTGGCATAACACAATGTTACAGTCCTCTCCTTTTAAACTTCTGATTTGATGACATTTTTAAAATGTTCTGTCACCCTCGGATGAGTGTAAGTTCTGCCAGGGTAAATGACTTACGATGGCATGGCTCTGCTGTGCCAGCAACGTTCTCAGGAAGCCCCTGAGTCCAGCTCGAATCGGAAAGAGGCGCTCAGTGTTTGGATCCAGGGGTCATTTTGCCACACGCTCTTGGTTCTGGCAACACTCTTCAGCATCCTGACGGATTGTACTAAACTCCAAGTGAGCAGGTAAACTTCCTGGAGTGTATTTGACGACCCACTCATCTTGGTGTGTTACAGCAGGTGACATTCAAGATAAGACGTTTTACAGAAATCATGTTAAAACTCTTTGAGGCCTTTTATTGGTAAGGCTCACCCTTACAACTGTGGGGTTTCCCCTGTGCACATCGAAGAAACTATTTCCTGAGGAAAGTCTCAGTCCTGCTTTCTGGTTCTCTTCTAATCCACCTGGGAGGAGCTGATCTTTCATCCAAGCAAGGGTAATTTTCATAGGAAATTTGAAGCTTTGCTTCCTTCAATCATGGCCACCAAAACTTCTGAGCCTTCCTTTAAACAAGCTAGTCAGAATACCTACATGTCAGACCGTGTTGAATGACTAAACAATTGAATAAACAAAATGAGTTTCAAAAAAGAGCCCAAGGGCCTGCTAACCTTCCCTTCTTCTTATGTGGTTTTTGGAGGAGGTGCTTCCCCCTGCTCCACGGTGGAGTCTGAGCGAGGTGTGGCTTGAAAAAGAATATTCAAATTTGTAATGTAATTTTATTTTTGCAAAATGAAAAATGACCTCTCATTTTTAAAATTAAGACGACAGAATGTGAAGCTCTCCACATTCTTCTGGGGGATGGAGGGAAAGGAAAGGCAGTGCTCATCTCTTATCCCTCCCCCACAAGTGAGGATTATCAGAGATGGTTCTCAACTCTCTAATTAAACTCTGCTCCTAAATGCTGAGCCCGGGCAACATGTGAGTAACTTTGGAAACTTCTTTCCACTTTGAGTGACATTTGTACCAACTACCACAGGAATAAAAGGCCAGTGTCACTCACCAGCTAAGAAGCTGTAGTAGAAAGTGTCAAGAAAGAAGGTGACAGAAATTCACAGGAAGGAGCATTAAAGCAATTGCCGAAGCCAGACACCAAGGAGGACGCTGTGACTGGAAGCCAGTGAGCACAGTGGGCTGTCCTTAGCACCCAGCGGACACTACGAAAACATTTCTACTCACCTCACATTCTTCTCATTTGGTCAGCCTTATGTATAAATATCTTACATGTCACGCCAACTCCACCGCCAGAGAGCTGATGTCATTCGGCTATGTTGTATTAGCTCCCCAGAGAAATGCCAGCAAAGAACCATAAATCCATGGTATCCGTGACTTCTGAAGATAGTCAGTGTAAGAAACA
The DNA here is from genome assembly GCF_964656455.1 of Halichoerus grypus. Classification (NCBI taxonomy): domain Eukaryota; kingdom Metazoa; phylum Chordata; class Mammalia; order Carnivora; family Phocidae; genus Halichoerus; species Halichoerus grypus. The sequence continues at coordinate 70,773,670 of NC_135715.1, forward strand.
GTTACATCAAATCACTATTACATAAAGGCTTATCTATGATCAGTTCCTTCCAGCCCTTATACACTGATGGGCTTCCTTTTACTAAATAATGAAAACTATGCAGCTCGTGTGTGTCTTGTTTTACCTTAGTTCTTAACTAAGTTTTTGCTTTAGTTGTAAGAGTTTGTGTTGATCTAGGGTTTTGGACCAAATTCTCTTCCGGTCTCCATTGCTTTGTAGTTGGTGTTTTTAAAAACAAGCAAACAAAAAATCTTTTAAAAGGGATTTCTATATATTTTTTGACTATCATTTTATTTTTGGAAATAAGTGGCATTATCATGTTAATATTTCTCTAGAAATAATTTCATACTGTGGCTTTTATTATAAACTGTCTTATCAAAAGGGACTCTTTCCTTTTTAAACATTTTATTTTATTTATTCATTTTGGGGGGGGAAGAACAGAGAGAGAGGGAGAGAGAATCTTAAGCAGGTTCCACGCCCAGCACAGAGCCCAACACAGGGCTTGATCTCACAACCTGAGCCAAAATCAAGAGTTGGACGCTTAACTGAGTCCCAGGCACCCCTAAAAATTTTATTTTTATTTATTTTAAAGACAATATTTAAAAAGCAGTTATAGATTTGCAATAAAATTGAGAGAAGTTTACAGAGATTTCACATATGCCCCCTCTCCCCTCACATTTATATATTCCGCCATTGTCAATATTGCTCCCCAGAATGGTACAATTTTTACTAAGGATGAACATACGTTGACATGTCAAGCTCACCCACAGCCAATAGTTTACCTTATTGTTCACTCTTCATGTTGGACAAATGTATAACAACATATGTCCATCATTATAATATCATACAGAGTATGTTCACTGTCCTAAAAATCCTTTGTGCTTTGCCTATTTATCTCTCCCTTCCTTCCCCTACCCCTGGCAACCATTGATCTTTTTACTGTCTCCATAGTTTTGCCTTTTCCAGAATGCCATATACTTGAGTTATATAGTATACAGCCTTTTCAGATTGGCTTCCTTCACTTAGTAATATGCACTCAAGATTCCTCCCTGTCTTCTCATGGCTTGGTAAGTTCATTTCTTCTTCTTTTTTTAAATTTATATTTATTTATTTGAGAGAGAGAGAGACAAAGATAGCAACAGAGAGCATGAGTGAGCACAAGCTGGAAGGAGAGGGAGAAGAGGGAGAAGCAGGCTCCCCCATGAGCTGGGAGCCTGATGCAGGGCTCGATCCCAAGATCCTGGGATCATGACCTGAGCCGAAGGCAGACACTTAACCAACTGAGCCACCCAGGAGCCCCTATAAGCTCATTTCTTCTTAGTGCTGAGTAATATCGACTGTCTGGATGTACCACAGTTTATTTATCCATTCACCTACCGAGGGACATCTTGATTGTTTCTAAGTTATGGCAGTTATGAATAAAGCTACTGTGAACATCTGTATGTGGGTTTTTGTGTGGATATAAGTTTTCAGTTCCTTTGAGTAAATACGAAGCAGTGTGGTTGCTGGATCATGTGGTAAGAGTATGTTTACTTTTGTAAGAAATCACCAAACTCTTCTTAAGTGTCTGCACCATCTTGCATTTCCACCAGCAATGAATGAGAGTTCCTGTTGCTCCACATCCTCATCAACATTTGGTATTGTCAGTGTTCTGGATTTTGGCCATTCTAATAGGTATGTAGTGGTATCTCATTATTGTTTTAGTTTGCATTTCCCTGATGACATATGATTTGGGGCATCTTTTCAAATACTTGTTATCTATATATCTTCTTTACTGAGACGTCTATTGAAGTCTTTTGCCCATTTTTAAATTAGGTTGTTTGTTGTCTTATTGTTGAGTTTTAAGAGTTCTTTGTATATTTTGGATAATAGTCCTTTACCAGAAGTGTCTTTAGCAAATATTTTCTTCCAGTTTGTGGCTTGTCTTCTCATTTTCTTCATATTGTCTTTCATAGAGCAGAAGGTTTTAATTTTAATGAGGCTCAGATTATTTCTCTCATAGAGCCTGTCTCTAGTGTTGTATCTATAAAGGTATCACCATACCCAAGGCTATATAGGTTTTATTCTATGGTATCTTCCAAGAGTTTTATAGTTTTGTGTTTTCCATTTAGGTCTATGATCCATTTTCAGTTAATTTTTGTGAAGAGTGTTAATGTCTGTGTCTAGATTCACCTTTTTTTTTTTTTTTTTTTTTTTGCATGTAGATGTATAGTTGTCCCAGCAGCATTTGTTGAAAAGACTATTTTTGCTCCATTGTATTGCTTTTGCTTCTTTGTCAAAGATCAGTTCTGGGCTCTCTATTCTATTACACTGATCTATTTATCTTCTCTTTCACCAATACCATACTGTCTTGATTTCTATTGACATTTATAGTAAGTCTTGAAGGTAGGTAGCATCAGTCCTCCAACCTGGTTCTTCTACTTCAATATCATGTTGGCTGTTCTAGGTCTTTTGCCTCTCCATACAAACTTAGATTTGGTTTGTTGATATCCATAAAATAACTCCCTGAAATTTTGATTGAGGTTGCATTGAATCTATAGGTCATGTTGGGAAAAACTGACATCTTGACAATACTAAATCTTCCTAACCATGAAATATGTTTCCGTTTAGTTTTTTGATTTTATTCATCAGAGTTTTATAGTTTTTCTCATATAGATCTTGTATATATTTTATTAGATTTATACCTAAGTGTTTCATTTTTTTAGTTGCTAATATAAATGCTGTTGTGTTTTTAATTTCAAGTTCCGCTTGTTCATTGTTGGTATATAGGAAAACAACAACTTTTGTATATTAACCTTGTATCCTCAAAACTTAATAATTTATTAGTTCCAAGAGGTTTATTTGTTGTTGACTCTTTCAGATTTTCTTCATAGATGACCATGTCATCTGTGACCAGTTTTATGCCTTCCTTCCCAATCTGTATACCTTTTCTTTTCTTTTCTTGCATTATTACATTAGCGAAGACTTCCAGTATGTTAAAAAAGAGTGGTGAGAGGGGACATCCTTGCCTTTTACCTGATCTTAGAGGGAGAGTGTCAAATTTCTCATCATTAAGTATGATGTTAGCTGTAGGCTTCTTGTAGGTAGTCTTTATCAAGTTGAGGAAGTTCCCCTCTATTCCTTGTTTATTGAGAGTTTTATCATGAATGGGTTTTGGATTTTGTAAAATACTTTTTCTGCATTTGATATGATCATGTGACTTTCGTTTTTTAGTCTTTTGATGTGATGAATTACATTAGTTGGTTTTTGAGTGTTGAAGCAGGCTTGCATACCTGGCTGGGATAAACCTGAGTCATGGTAGATAACTCTTTTTTACTTGTTTGGATTCAATTTGCTAATGTTTTGCTGAGGATTTCTGCATCTATGATCGTGAGAGATATTGGTCTGTGGTTTTCTTAAAATGTCTTTGTCTGGTTTTGGTATTGGGGAAATGCTGGCCTAATGGAATGACTTAGGAAGTATTCCCTCTGTTTCTATCCATTGAAAAAGATTGTAGAGAATCAGCGTAATTTCTTCCTTAAATGTTGGTAGATTCAACAGTGAATCCATGTGGGGCTGGTGATTTCTATTTTAGAAGGTTATTAATAATTGATTCGGTTTCTTTAATAGATACAGGCCTATTCAGATTGTCCAATTTTTCTTATGTAAGTTTTGGCAGATTGTGTCTTCCAAGGCATTGGCCCATTTCATTTAGGTTATCAAATCTGTGGGCATAGAGTGTGTCATAGTATTTCCTTCTTATCCTTTTACTTTCCATGGAATTCGTAGTTATGTCCCTCTTTCATTTCTGATATTAGTAATCTATGTCCTCTCTCTTTTTTTCTTAGTCTAGCTAGAGGTTGATATTATCAATTTTATGATCTTTTCAGAGAACCAGCTTCGGTGTCATTGATTTCTTCTAGTGATTTCCTGTTTTCAATTTCATCGATTTCTGCTTTGTTCTCTTCTGCCTACTTTGGATTTAATTTGCTCTTTTTTCTACTTTCCAAAGGTGAAAATTTAGATTATTGGAGAGCTTTCTTCTTCTTCTTCTTCTTCCTTTTTAAAGATTTTATTTATTTATTTTATTTTAGAGAGAGGGGAGGGGAAGAGCTGAGGGAGGGGGGAGGGGGAAAGAATTTCAAGCAGACTCTGCACTGAGTGCAGAGCCCAATGCGGAGCTTGATCTCATGACCCTGAGATCATGACCTGAGCTGAAACTAAGCGTCTCATCCTTAATGGACTTAGCCACCCCAAGATTTTTCTTCCTTTTTAATATAGTCATTCAGTGCTGTAAATTTCCCTCTAAGAACTGCTTTCACTGCATCCCAAAAATTTTCCTAAGTTGTGTTTTCATTCTTATTTTGTTCTTATTCTTATTTCATTTGTATTTAGTTTATTTTTAAGTTTCTCCTGAGATGTTTTCTTTGACCCATGTATTATTAGAAGTGTATTGTTTAATCTTTATTTATTTTAGGATTTTCCAGTTATCTTTCTGTTATTGATTTGTAGTGTAATTCCATTGTGGCCTGAGAGTACATATTGTATAATTTGTATTCTTTTATATTTGTTAAAGTGTGCTTTATGACCCAGAATGTGGTTTATCTTGGTGAATGTTCCACGTGAGCTTGAGAAAAATGTGTATTCTGCAGTAGTCTATAGATGTCAATTATACCCAGTTGGTTGATGGTGTTGTTGAGTTCAACTATGTCCTTACTGATTTTTGTCTCCTGGATCTGTTCATTTCTGAGAGAGAGGGGTTAAAGTCTCCAACTATGATAGTGGATTCATCTATTTCTCCTTGAAATCTATTAATTTTTGCCCCATGTAAGTTGGATGCTCTGTTAAGTACATACACATTAAAAATTATTATGTCTTATTGGAGAATTGACTGCTTTATCATTACGTAATGCCCTTCTTTCTGCCCAATAACTTTCTTTACTTTGAAGTCTGCTCTGAAATTCATATAGCTACTCCAGCTTTCTTTTGATTAGTGTTAACATGCTATATTTTTCTCTATCCATTTACTTTTAATTATACGTGTCATTGTATTTAAAGTGGACTTCTTGTAGACAACATATAGTTGGGTTGTGTTTTTTTTTGACCCATTCTGACAATCTCTGTGTTTTAATTGGTATATTTAAACCACTGATATTCAAGTGATCATTCATATAGTTGGATTACTATCTACATTGTTTGTTACTGTTCTTGATTTTTTGCCCGGTTCTTTTTTCCTATTTTTGTCTTCCACATTTTTTTGACCTGTGGTTTTAATCAAACAATATATATGATTCCATTTCTCTCTTTACTTAGCATATCAATTATACTTTTTAAAAAACTTGTTTTAGTAATTGTCTTAGAGTTTGCAACATACATTTATAACTAATGCAAGTCCACTTTCAAATAACACTATACCACTTTACAGGTAGTGTGAATACCTTGTAAAAACAAAATAATCCCAATTCTTTCCTCTTGTCCCTTGTATCATTGGTGTCATTCATTTCACTTACATGTAAGCAAACATAAACATATGTATATATAAAATATATATACAGACATAAGATACATACATAAGCATACATAATCAAATATATTGTTGCTATTATTTTGAACAAACTGTTATCTTTTAGATCGATTAAGAATAAGAAAAAAAAGTTTTTATTTTACCTTCATTTGTTCTTTTTTTGAGGCTCTTCCTTTTTTATGTAGACCTGAGTTTCTGACCTACATTACTTTCATTCTCTCGGGAGAACTTATTTTAACATTTCTTTTTTTTTTTTTTTAGGCAGGGGAGGGGCAGAGGGAGAGAGAGAGAGCGAATCTTAAGCAGGCTCCAGGCCCAGCATGGAGCCCTACACAGGGCTCAATCTCACAACCCTGAGATCATGACCTGAGCTGAAATCAAGAGTCAGATGCGTAACCGACTGAGCCACCCAGGTGCTCCTTAACATATCTTATAAAGCAGGTCTACTAGCAACAAATTGTCCAGATGTTTATTTGTCTGAGAAAGTCCATTTCCCCTTCACTTTTGAAGGATAATTTTGCAGGGTACAGAATTGCAGTGGGTTTTTTTCTCTCAATACTTTAAATATTTCGCTCTACTGTCTTGGTTGCCTGGTTTCTGAGGAGAAGTTGGATGCAATTCTTAACCTTGTTCCTCTGTGGGTAAGATTAAAAAAAAAAAGACTTTATTTATTTGAGAGAGAGCGGGAGAAAGTGAATGAGAGAGGGAGAGGGAGAGAGAATCTGAAGTAGACTCCGCACTGAGCACAGGGCCTGATGTGGGGCTCAATCCCACAACCGCGAGATCACGACGTGAGCTGAAACCAAGAGTCGAATGCTTAACTGACAGCACCCAGGCACCCCATAGGTAAGATTTTTTTTTTTTTTTTTACCTCTGGCTTTTTTCAGGATTTTACAAAATTATCTTTGACTTTCTGTACTTTGAAAATGATATACTGAAGTCTGGTGGGGTTTTTTGTTGTTGTTGTTGTTGCTGTGTGTGTTTGTTTTGTTTTTGCATTTATTCTGCTTGGTATTCTCTGAGCTTCCTGGATCTGTTGTTCGATGTCTGACATTAATTTGGGGAAAGTTGTCAGTCATTCAAATATTTCTTCTGTTTCTTCCTCTCTTCTCCTTCTGGTATTCCCATTCCCATTACATATATGTTCCACCTTTTGGAATTTCCCACACTCCTTGGATATTCTGTTCTATTTTGTTCAGCTTCTGTTCTTTTTGCTTTTCAGTTTTCAAGGATTTTTTGACATAGCCTCCAGCTCAGAGATTCATTCCCCATCCAGTCCGGTCTACTAATAAGCCCATCAAAGGCATTCTTCATTTCTGTATCAGTGTTTTTGATGTCTAGCATTTCCTTTCGGTTCTTTCTTAGGATTTCCGTCTCTCTGCTTACATTGCCAGTCTGCTCCTGCATGCCGTCTACTTTGTCCATTAGAACCCTCAGCCTATTAATCATAGTTGTTTTAAATTCCCGGCCTGATATTTCCAACAGCCCTGCCATGTCTGGTTCTGATGCTTGCTCTGTCTCTTCAAACTGTGTTTTTTTGCCTTTTGGTGTGAATGTAATTTTTTCTTGATAGCTGAACATGATGTACCGGGTAAAAAGAGCTGCTGTAAATAGGCCTCTGGTGATGTGATGGTGAGGTGTGGGGGAGGGGGGAGCGTTCGTCATCCTGTCCTTAGGTCTCAGTCGCTTAGTGAGCCTGTGCCTCTGTGCTGTGAGCTTCACAAGTGTTTCTCAGTTTTTTCTTTCCCTTTAGGTAGACCAGAATGGCAAGAGTGGGATAGAGTTGGATGTTCCCTTTCTCCGTACCAGTTAGGCTCTGATAATAAGCATGCAAGGCTTTGGTTAACTAGTTTCCCCTGAGGGCCGGTCTTTTTAAGAAAAACAGTGCTCTGGGGTATTTCAGAATGGTTCCTTAGCCTCCTCCCACTTCCTGGAAACCCAAGGGAATTTTTCTCCAATATTTACTGTGGGAACCTAGTCAGTTTACCAGAGGTAATATTGTGGGGGCCCCCTGTGACCAGGTTCCCCTGGAGTTTTTAACTCTCAGACTCATCTGCACGGAGCCTCCAGCAATTAGTCAATCGTGGGGCAGGCTCCCAGGTCTCTGCTCTGGTCAGCTAGTGGCTGCCTGGCTGTGTCTCCAGTCTCAGGGACAGCGGTCTGCCCTGTGTCCTCCCCTCGCTATGGGCCCAAGAAGAGTTGCTGATTCTTCAGTCCCTTCAGCTTTTTACTTGTAGTTAGGAGGGAGTGTGGACTTCCAAGTTCTTTATATGTGGAACAGGAAACCAGAAGCCCTATCCTTGCCTTCAAACATGCAATTTCAACACATTTTAAAAGATATTGAAATAGCTATTTATGTGGGTTTTATTATACACACACACACACACACACACACACCCACGCAGAACCTCAGTCCTAAAAATCTAAAAGGTTAGAATACTGTGGGCAACATTTTATTTTATTTTTTTTAAAGATTTTATTTATTTATTTGACAGAGAGAGAGACAGAGCGAGAGAGGAAACAAGCAGGGGGAGTGGGAGAGGGAGAAGCAGGCTTCCCGCGGAGCAGAGAGCCCGATGCGGGGCTCAATCCCAGGACCCTGGGACCATGACCTGAGCCGAAGGCAGACGCTTAACGACTGAGCCACCCAGGCGCCCCCTGTGGGCAACATTTTAAAGTAAAACTACTCTAGTCCCGGGACATTCCTTTTAAAAGAACATTGACATTCATTTTCCTCAAATTCCTGATCTTCCTACCCTTCTTACAAGTAAGAACAAAAGCCGTAACGATTAGTACTGGGTATTAGGTTCTATGTTCCAGGGACTGCGCTAGAAGCTTCACCTGTGTTAGTGCTAATTCTCACCAACAATCCTCCATAAAAGGAATTATTTAACCCATTTTATGGATTAAGAAACTGAGGCTCAGCAAGTTTGGACACCTTGCCTACGGCTATACAATTAGTAATTTAATAGGCAGATAGTAATAATAATAATGGTGCCTTAAATCATTATGGTCAAACCTCATCAGTCAGAGTCCTGCCCAACTCTGGTGATTAGTGAAAAAGCCCATTGGCTTAGTCGGCAAGTGACCTTTGCAAACACTGCTAGGTGTGTGGGCTGTGTGTGCGTGTGAGATTATTTTGGACCACGTTGTCATTATCTCATGGTTCACCATCCTATTCTGAAATATGCTTTCCTAACCCATTTTATCAGAACCTTTCATGAGGTGTCATTACCCCCCCCCAGCTATTTCATACCCCGGTTTTGCAGTTTCCAACAGTAGAATGCCTGGTTTGGAGATGGCATTGATGAGTTACCAGCAGACTTATAACGATGTGGGTTTTTTTTATTAGGCTAAAAGTGGTTTGGTTTTAGTGTTTTGGTAACCCTGTGTTTACCCACCCTCAAATCAAATAGTCTTTTTCAACTCAAATAAGCTATTTCCTTCTTAGATCCAACAGCTTTCAAGCTTTGAAGATAAAAGGACAGGCTGTTTCAGGGCTCAGAACTTTCCATGATGTGTTGTCGAGACAGGAAGTGAATTTGCAACCCTTGACGTGTCCTGAGGAGTTCATTCAAGACAGAGGCATCCGATTCCAAAGCAGCAACCTTGAATTCCTTGAACCGTGAAGCACATTCTGCGGCTCTGTGGTTCTCAAAGGTGGAAGTGAGCACGTGCAGGAGCTGCTCTGGATGCCCACGCTGCCACGGGGACAGCCCCAGGGAGCCCGCAGCTGAGAAGTCAGACTGTCCCGCATCGAGGACACCCTAAAGGGGAAGGGCGGCATTGGTTGGAAAATGGGTAACTAGTATTTGTCAATGACAACATTAAAAAATTAAGGGCCTCATGTAGAAAAACATGATTAAAATACAAATTTAATATATTCATGTTTTATCTTCTCAATGAAAACTGAGAAGTAATCATCTACACATTTGTCATGCTCAACAGAGCCCGTAGAGAGGTTAATATGGATCATTAAACATCATCTATTAAGAAATTACATTTCACAATAGTGAGTAAAGGGAAAACACATTAGCAAACAAAGAATGCCATTCTTCCCCCCAGTTTATTCCCATGCTCAGACTACACTCTTCGTAACAAGAGGAGAAGAAAGACAAAGTTAAAAGCTCTTAAAATTTAGGACGTAATAGAATTGCTGCTGCTTGTGAAATACTGTTTTAAGTCTGTTTATTCCAAAGTCAGGTCAGAATGCCACCTTAAAGTGATGAAGTGCAACAGGGTCTAATCCTCTCCCACTTCTTAGCTTAAGAAAGTCTTTTACCCCCCGTACGACCACAGAGGTAGGCTTATACAGCATAGTGGAGTTTTTAAACGTTGTTGAACACAATTCACAGTTGAGCCATTTTTGACAATGGCCACTCGGGCCCCACCTACGGGTCTGGGATGAAACGGCTCCATCAGAGGCCACCTGGAGCCTGCAGGTGCAGGAGCATGGAGGGTAACACAAATGTCGTGCGGCCCCAAAACGGAGACCTATGGGGAGGAAGCAAGAGAGCCTGTGGAGTCTGGTAGCTTCATGCTGGTCACTTTCCAGGGGCTGCAGGACTTGTCAGTTGGCCCGGCGTTCATGAGGTACCCGGTGCGGCTGGACGAGGTTAACCGGCTGTGGGGCTAGAGTCCAGGCCCCGCTCTCCCCGCCAGTCCTGGCTGCCTGACCACAGCAGGTTACCCAACCTTAGCAAGACTTGTTTGCAAACCCTGTAAAATAAGGACAGTGCCTTAGCAGGTGAGGGTGAGGGTTCCACGAGTTGGCCCGTGAAGGGAATTCTGCGCCCCGCTTGGCACACGCGACCTCCCCCGCACACTCTCCACCTCACGCGCGTGCCTCATTTTCTCCTCCTGCTGGCACCTTTCTTTCTTTTTTTTTTTTAAAGATTTTATTTATTTATTTTACAGACAGAGACACAGCGAGAGAGGGAACACAAGCAGGGGGAGTGGGAGAGGGAGAAGCAGGCTTCCCGTGGAGCAGGGAGCCCGATGCGGGGCTCAATCCCAGGACCCTGGGATCATGACCTGAGCCGAAGGCAGACGCTTAACGACTGAGCCACCCAGGTGCCCCTGCTGGCACCTTTCTTGATCGGGGCAAGCTGCCTGGCGTCTGGGCCGCTGGACTCCCTCCCTCTACCCCTCCAACCACCGCACACACCCCTGCCTGCTTCATCTTCATAAAATACCACTTGGCACGTGCATCACTTTCTCCCCTGCTCAAAGACATTCAGTGGCTCCCACCTGACTTCAGGACAAAAATTAAACATGTTAGCATGATGTTTACCCTCCCAAATGGGCCTCATATGTCTGCCCTGCTCCCCCACTCCCCTCTTGCTATTCCCCAACACACTGCCATCCTAGTGTCTTCCAATCTTTTCCAGTTTCTCCTGTAGGGAAGCACGCTCACCTCCTTTCTGTGATTCCCTTTAGGCAAAAGTTCTGTCCTCCAAGGAGGCCTCCATCACTGTGAGCACAGCCCCTGGATCCCGGAGCCATGACTGGGGTCTCACTTCCTGACTCGTGCCCATTTTCCTCCCCCATTTTTCCTCACTGGGCGCCTAGCTCCTTCTGTCTCCTGCATCCCAGCATCTGCTGCAACACGGCCCTGTGGCCTTCAGGCCAGGCTGCTGGGGGCGAGGGGACGAGGGGACTCAGAGACACAGAATACAGGTCGTGCACACAGACAGGAAGGACAAGCCATGCCCTTTCTGCCTGTAAGCAGGTCTGAAAATGGAACAACTCTTTTTTTTTTTAAAGTCTCAAGAAAGATGTACTTTATTATTAATACTGTCTGTACTAAAGGGGAGCCCTCATTGGGACTGGGCTAAAATGATCAAAATTAGCCCTGCAAATAGTGCTAACTTAGGAGTGCCTTGTCTTAGCCTGAGGTCACGGATTCAGCAAATGTTCTGGCCCTGCTCTGAGGAGGCACCATGCCAGCCGTTGGAATCACAGCTCCTGTCTTCCAGGATGGGGCAGAGAGGCAGACAAAGAAATGAGCGCTTTTACCCCCAGAGTCGAAGCTGCAATTGCTACAGGGGCATAAGCTCAGGGCACTGTGCATGCCCTTCGGAGGGACCCAGAGCACAGTCAGGAGAGGTCCAGGGGAATGTCCTGAGGAGCGTGGGCTACCTGAGCGAGGCCCAGCTGATGCCTGGTGTTAGTGGCGAGAAGGAGAAAGGAGGTGTCAAGGAGTGAGGCTGGAGCGAGAGGAGCAGCGAGTTATGGGACCCGGAGGTGAGAGGGAGGGTGGTGTGTTTGGAACAGAAACGACGGGGTGAGGTGAGGTGGGGCGGCGGCTACAAGGTGCCGGAGAAAGCAGAACAGGTTGGCAGGGGCCAGATGGCGGAAGGCCTTTCTGCCCTGTTAAGGGGTTTGGACTCTCTCCGAAGGGTTTTAGGGCAGGCAGCCTCTGCGACAGAGCGAAGTATGGTGTGATCTGGAGATCAGATTCTAGACCTTTGTCGCCAGGGTTTGCTGTTCTGTTTAATACCCTTTCTGAACGAATTCTGTAAAGTCTGTAATCTTTGTCATGTTTAGCCACTGAACCCTCTGCTCAGTTGGTTCCAGAGATGTCCTTAAATTCCTGTGACCCATAAATCTCCCAGTCATTGCCCAGGGGCCCTGTGCACGCGGCGGGGTACATCTTCGATCCTCGGCCAGACAGCGGCCAAACGTGCCTTCTTAGCCTTCACTTCCTGCTTGTGCAGAGCCTCAAGGTCAGCCGGGGGGTGAGAGCTCGGGGCCTTCTCAGGTCCTCAGGAACACAAGGCCGTGCGCATGCACATGGCTGTCCAGATGCCCAGGAATATGCCAAAGCTTTTAAAGCCCCAAAGGAGAAGCATTCCTCAGCTTTTCCTTTTCAGCTTTCTGGTTAGCTGCTTGTGTGCCCCAACTGCTCTTCCATTCCTCCAGCAGCCACAGGGGACCCAGCCACAAAGTGAAACAATTGTCTCTAATTGGGGGGGTAGGTGGTAGACAGCCCTGGAGAAAAGGCTTTTTGCGTGGAGTGAGTTCAAGTCAGGTCAAATAAAGATGATCTTGCAAGTGGGGTCTTCCAGAGAACTACCAGGGTGACTGGATCATGGCAGCTCCCTGGGAATGAGGTTTTAAGGGAGCTCCTGCCCTATTTTCATCCTTCTGCTGGCTGCCAGGCCGCCGGCTTTACTATGTTCGGTTTTCAAGGCAATAGCAGGGCTGGAGACGGGCAGAGTGGAACAGTGCAAGTTCAAGTACCATAAACCTCACTGTTCTTACCAAGACTTAGTCACTTAAACTGAAGAAAAGCTTCCTGGATTACTGCAAGCCTTTGGTTAGTTCTGGAGTTCTGACAAAGTTGAGTTTGACAACTTATTGTCAGTGTTGTTCCTTTTTTGGAGGAGAAAAATTTTGGAAGTCCGTATTACCCATTCGGATTTTTGTTTTGGAAGATGACTCTGGCCCTAGTTTGTAGAAGACGTTGGGGTTTGGGGAAGACTGGAGTCAGGGAGAGGGGGAGGGGGTTTCCTGGTCAGTGGGCAGCGTGGTGGTAGTAGCGGGTGCGGAAACACCCAGAACGGCTCTTCTGTATTGAAGGGCTACGGTTTGCCAGGTTCTGTGCTCAGTACTTTACATAGTTTTTGTACATTACCGTGTCTGTTTTAAAGATGATAAAACTACATTTAGAGAAGTTCAGTACCTTGTCCAAGGGCATACAGCTAAAAAGGGGGTAGAGCAGTTTTTGAATCTTCATTTTTCTGACGTTACAATCCATGCTTATAATCACTACCCTGTATTTCTGGAAGCAGGCTCAATTACTACAGTTAAAAAAAAATTCTTCACTTAACAAATATTTATTGATGACCAGCTATGTGCCAGGTACTGTTTCAGGGGTTAGGGATATAGTAGTGAAAGTGAACAAGAGAGAAAAAAAAATCTCTTTTCTCATGGAGCTTACATTCTAGTTAGTAGAGACAGACAATAAACAAGATACGTAAGCACACTGTATCTTATGGCGATAAATGTTGAAATAAGGCAGAGGAAATAGGGAGAGAGAAGGGGCCTTGCTAGAAAGTAGTATTTGAGTAAGGACCTGAGGTCTCTGAGAGAAGCATATTTTTTTAAAAGATGTATTTATTTGAGAGAGAGAGAGCAGGGGTGGGGGTGCAGGGGAGGAGCAGAGGGAGAGGGAGAGAGAGTCCCAAGCAGACTCCACACTGAGCACGGAGCCAGAAATGGGGCTCAGTCTCATGACCCTGAGATCACGTTCTGAGCCAAAACCAAGAGTCGGGCGCTCAACCAACGGTGCCCCTCAGGTGCCCCAGAATGTGCATATCTACGTGAAGAGCATCTGGACAGAAGGGATAGCAGGTGCAAAGGCCCCGAGGCAGGAAGGTGTCTGGCTTGCATGAGGAACAGCAAGGGGCCAGGGTGGTGGGTGGAGCTAAGTGAACGAGGAGGGGGATCATATGGAGACAAGGTCAGAGAGGTAATGGGGACACAGACTGACTTTGAGGAGTGACATCCCTCAAAGGATTCCTCTGGCTTATGTGTTGAGCATAGAGAGACAAGGCCAGACACCGGGAGGCCAGGGAGCAAGCTTGGCAGGAATCTAGGAGAAAGGATGTGGTGTCTTGGAGCGAGGGGGTAGCATTGGAGGAGGTGAGGGGTGGTCGGCTTCTTCTGAAGGTTGAGCTTACAGGATTTGCTGATGCACTGGCGGTGGGGAGTAAGGAAGGAAAGTTGTCAAGGACGACTCCAGGTTTGGGTGCTGCAGCCGCCAGGGAGGATGGTGTGTCCCTTGCTGAGATGGGGAAGAGTGGGAGGAAGAGGTTTAGGGAATCCGAGCAGGTGCTGTGTCTGCAGGGCTTAGCTGAGTGACCTATTCGATACCCTCGTGGAGCTTTCCAGTAGGCAGTTTTAAGAACCAGTCTCTTGTTCAGGGAGGGCATCGGGCCTGGGTGAGCAAGGCAGTGTAGAGAAGAGGCCACGAAATGACCATTTAATAGCCCAATGGTGAAAGGCGGGTGGATAGAGGCCAGAGGCACTCAGCAAGCACAGCTTTTTCCTGAGCGGAAGCATCCCTCCATCAGCAGCGTTCGCATCGGTGACCTTGATTTATAAAAAGTGGCAAGCCCGGGACCCCGCTCAGTCAGTGCCCACCTTGTGACTGCTTTGCGCTCCGAATGAGCTCACTGAAGTTCACCATACGCCGAGACGCAGGGAGGTCTGACATTAATTCTGGAAAGATTTCCACCAAAAAAACCAAAAAAAAAATCGTTAAACTTGACGTAAATAAATGTGTGACATTTAAATAGGCAAGCCTCAGTTTTTGGTAAAATGAATTCAGGTGGAGCGGCCCTTCCCCAGGGACATAGGACAAATGAGACCCCCACTACATGTTCGGTCAAGATGGAAAGAGCTGGAAAGTGTGGGAGGCCATGGGACCGACTCCTTCCAGTCCTCCCGATCCAGGGTCTATGGCCATCCATCGCTCAGCGCTCTCCCCAGGCCGAAGACACACATGGTTTGCTGGATTGAGTTCATATTCCCTGCTTGTATTAATCTTCCCTTTCCGGGGAGCTTGCCAGGCCGCCGAGGAAAACACACTTCATGTCAGCGTTTCCAAGGTAAATGCAAGCTCTTTGTTCCTCCGGCCCTCCCTGGGGACTGGCCCCCCGCTCTTCGTCCCGGGAGCCACCTTCTCCTTCGGTTGCCACAGACGCTTGGCTCACCCAACCCGTCTCTTCTCCGCCGCGCCTTGTTGCTGCAATCTGTGTTTACAGTTTTTAAAGACTTAATAAACAGATGTGTTTTTCTATCCCCAAGGAAGGAAATGAAGATTGTCACTTGGCGTTGCTTCCTGCCATCATGTTTTTGTTGCTGTTGTAGAAATGGGGCAGAAAATTACCGCTGCTCCTTTATTGCTCAACGGCCCGCGCCACTTCCAGTCCTTGGGAGGAAAATCAATTGTTTCTGCAAATTTTATTCAGACATTTGGGTTATTATTTGCTGAAATCATCCCCATTCTTTCCTCTGAAAAGAGGAAGTTCTGTGATGGGGAAAAAAACACAAAAAACAACCCACCCACTTTTCCCACCCCTTCCGTCACCACCCCCCCCAGCCCCCAGCTCACTTTGTCACAGGGTGGCAAGGACAGAGACGAAGCGCTCACACCGATCTGTCAGGCAACTTTCAGCTTCTTCCCAAAGCGATTTCTCGACCATTCCTGAGCTCTGAGTACCAAACACAGGGCTTACACCAACCATGTGAGGAAGCTTTGAAGTCCCATTTTATTGATGAGGCCCCTGAGGCCGAAGGATTTAAACATCCAGCCGTGCACACACCCAGCCAGTGAGCATTCTTCACAACAGTGTCTGCTGCCCCTTGGGAGATCAATAGCAATTCCCAGGAAGAATTTCGTATCCTTCGAGTTTGTGCATTTTGTACAGAAATCACAACTGGAATCAAAATCTCTCATGCTTCATTTTTGCCAAGTATTTTAACGCACTGTGGGTCAGCTGCCGAAGAACACCGTCCGCACGCACATGGCCAATGACACCGGAACAGGTTTATGCAGCGTGGCTAGACTCACACCTTCTTCTAAACGGTTTATTTTTCAAACCTGTGACCCTGATTTGGAGGATTTTGTACCACTTGAAAGTTTTTGATTGTGCAACAATCAAGCAATTATAAAATGTGGGTTACAGTAGCAGGACAGATGAACTCCAGCCGCCTCTCAGGTGAAAGAAACATTCACACTCGTAACTGATCATTTCAGTTAAATCTTGGTTGTTCTCAGGCTGCTAGTGGATACTTATTCTAGGAGAGAGGAAGTGGTCAAAAACGTTTTTTTTTAAGATTCTACTTTTAAGTGATCGCCACGCTCAACGCAGGGCTCCAACTCATAACCCCGGGATCCAGAGTCGAACGAACACTCCACCAACTGAGTCAGCCAGGTGCCCCTGGTTGAAAATGTTTTAAAGTCCCTTGCAGACACTGGAGACACATGCTTGCTAAGGTTGTAGATTGAATAATTAGGGATGGATTTTGACACAGTTCTTGACTTAGCTGCCAGCTTACTTGGTGAGATTGGACAAGTCACTGACCCAGCCTCCGTCCTAGGAGGGGCTAGAACACGGGTCTCCAAAGCCAGGTGTACTATAGGAGGGGGGCAAGCAGCAGGCTGGGCAGGGGTCCTTTGGGACCAGGGAGGGGACATGCATTTCCTGATATAGTCTTTGCTGCTTATGGAAGGACTCCACCATGAGGTAGACTAGAAATAGTGAGGCTGGGAGTCTGAGAACCCACAGGACTCTAAGGAGGGAAGGACCTGATTCGGATGGGAGAGATTTCAGTATGAGGGTCACTGTATTAGGCTGCTGAAGCTACCCCAATAAAGTTCTACAGACTAGGGGGCTTCAACAACAGAAATTTACTTCCTCACAGTTCCGGAGGCTACCAAGAGTCCAAACTCATGATGTCGGCAGGGTTGGGACCCTCAGAGGCCTCTCTCCTGTGTCTTCACATGGTCATCCCTCTGCGCTATTTCCTCTTCTTAAAAGGACACCAGTCATACTGGATGAGAACACACCCATATGACCTTATTTTATCTTAATTGCCTCTTTCAAGGCCCTATCTCCAAGTCCAGTTACATTCTGAGGTACTGGAAGTTAGGACTTCAACACAGAAATTTGGGGGGTACAATTCAGCCCGTACGAATGAGATTACTGTGGTCTCCAGACCACTGTAATATCACACGTGCTTTACCGGAAAAAACATTTGAGCATGAATACCAAATAAATCTACTTGATTATTTATAAATCATATTCTGCTGGACTAATAGAGTTGCACCAGATTTGCACCTTATAAAGCATACCCATATGTAGAAATTGTAAAGGATAAACAAGATACAAATAGAAGTTCTCTTTTTTGCTCCATTACCCAATGGGTCATTTTGGCACACACTGGGGCGCGGGCACCCTGCTTTGTGGGGACCATGGCCTTTGTGGTTACTATGTCTGTCTCTCTGATTCTTATTTTTCCAAGGTTTCCTCAGGGAACCCACATGCATTCCAGATTGACACATTCATTCCTTAGATACGAATACCTTCTTTCAGGTGATAATCAAGTTTCCCTGCCTTAGGAGCTGTTCGCACTCTGTAAGGAGACTTTCCCTACATCCTGACCCGTCCTGTGTAGATTTATAGTTTCCTTCAGCAATCAGATTTCCCTCAGCTCTAGGTCCTGGAGGGCACATGTCCGCGTCCTATCCGGCCCACCACCTGCATTTTCCATTTGCCACCTCACAATTTTCTCTTTGATCCACTGTTCATCCTTCTTATACTTAATTTCCATTTCCTCACCTGAACCGTAAAGGCCGAGAGAAGACGGATGAGTCTAAAATCTGTTTTCCTGGGGCCGGGCTTGGTGCGTGGGAACACAGGGGCTTCATGGACTGTGGATATTATAACTTTCTCCAACATCACGTGGTGAAATAGAAAATTCAGAACTCACTATCGCTTCAGAGTTTAAAGATTCAAGTCTTGCAATTAAGCATAAAGGTGGATATCATTCTAACATAATTAAAAAATTAATAGTCACTCTTCTAGATAGCCCTTGGGGAGTAAAAAGACATAAAAGCCGTTACCTCTGCCTTCCATTAGTGTTCCCAGCATGCGGCCCAGGGGTATTGGCAAGGTGGCATCCAGCCTCGCCTTCAGCCCGGAGGTGCTGCCGGTGAATTGACCCTTAGGGGTTGCCCTGTCATTGACAGAAGAGCAAAGGCAAGACTGGAGAGTTCTGGGAGAAGTTACCATGTTGAGAAGGTCAAAAGACTCTAAGAATGAGGAAGACTCCACAGGGCTGTATAGCCCCCAGGCTGTGTGATTGAGCCCAGGGGGAGGCCGGGGCTCCGTCAAGCATCCCACCAAGACCTGGTTACCCCATTTTCTAGCATCTTTCCTGGACTTCCCTACCTCTCTGGAACGGTGTCTTTGCCCGATTCTTCTGGTGGAGCTCTCTCCTAATGAAGGTGGGCTGGCAGCACAGACGTGGTAGTCAGTGATCTTGGGCCGACACCTCTCTCTGGCGGTCTGTGTACATTCGGACACAAGTCTCTTGGGGACTGTGCCTGATGCAAATGTGGAAGAGATAGCAGAGGGCAGGATAGCCTCTGGGGCTTTCTCAGATCATGACATGCGAGAGCTGTCTCCTGTGGCTCATATCGAGGCATGTTGGGTTTTGTCTGGTTTTAGCCCCGATGACAGTGGGAAACCAGTTAGGGGATATTAGCTTCTCAGCAGCTCTTTTCTCAGGCTATGATGTAAAGACCACCAATGCCCATAAGGACAAACTCTCTGTGTTGCTTAATTAGAATGGAGGAGGAATGAGTTCTGTTTTAAAAGAAGAGTATCTCTCCCTATGCCGACCTTCCCTTCCTGTTTAATTAGGGGTTTGGGATTGTGGGTGGCCTTGAACATGATCTCAGTAGACCTTACTCACGGACCAAAGCCTCCTCCTTTAGTTTATTTGCCAGTGGACTTGAGCTTCTAGGGCAGAGCTACCAGCGGGGCTTTGGCATGTTAAGGGGGCTCTCAGCAAGCCTCATTAAAATCGCACACCTCATTGATGGAAGGGGCCCTAGGCATTTTGACAACCTGTATGAAACCTGCCTTACGAATCAAGGGAAAATAGCCTCTCTACTCTTCTGAGCCCCGTTCAGACCTAACAAACCTGATCCCATTTTCAACCCGTCAGGAGTGCCGGGCAAGTGCCTCTGTGCCACACTGCAGGTTCAGTGACAGGACAAGTGGAAGGTGCCCACTCCATAACGCCGAGGAATCACGGGCTACCTGCATGCCGAGTGCCCGATGCTCACCAGCATTATCTCATTCTTCACAGGCATCAGAACAGTTTCCTTATACCCACTCTGCAGATGGAAAAGCTGAGGATCAGAGTGACTCAGTTACATAGTTGTTGCTCAAAGAGCCAGGATCTGAACCCAGGCTTGGCCCTGCCGCTCATGCTCTCTCCCTGGCCTTTGAACTCAGGGGAGGGCACGACCTTTGCCAGGGGAGCAGGGCGCCTGTCATGCCAGTCATTGCTGATTGATCCCAGATTGACTATGTCTTGCCGTTTTTTATACCTATCTCTGACTGAGAGCCTTTGTTTTGTTCCTTTCCTTCATTACGATAGAGCCTCCATCCATCCAGCCCCGAGTCAGTAAACCCAGTCAGGTGTGTCTCAGGGCGCATGTGACAGATGTGGCCACTTCGCCTCCTTGTACCAGATGGTGCCTGGGCTTATTTTACTCCAATGAGCTGGGGATTGTAGGACACCAAACAGCAGGGCCCAGCTATGGGTTTCGCGTTCCATTTTTTCTTACCAAATGCAATGCGAAGTTGTCCCCAGGCCCTACCTGCGTGGTTCCAGCCCTCTGCCAAGAGTGGGATTCTTCAATGATCCAAGCAGTCCTGGACCCTTGAGCTGGCACTGACCCCAGAGGATTTGCTGGCACGTCTCGGCCCGGTCCTTTGCAAGGACAGCCCGTGCCGCTCCTGCCAAGAGGATGCATGTGAGTTGCTGTGACCCTTTTCGCAGGGCAGAAATGATAGGCCACTTATTATCATCTCATCATACCTTTATTTATTTTACCTGTTCCAAGGGAGGAATTTCCAGTGCATTGACAGAAACATTGTCAAGAGAGCAAACATGAGGAGGTGGGGCTGTTGAGTAGGGCATTTGCCAACTGCATTCATCTGTCAGGGTGAAGTACCCTCGCTTGGGTGGCTTGAACAATAAACATTTATTTTCTCACAGTTCTGGAGGCAAGAAGTTCAAGATCAGGGTGTCAGCAGGTTTGGTTTCTCCTGAGTCTTCTCTCCTTGGCTTGCAGACAGCTGTCTTATTCTTTTTTTTTTTTTTTTTTTAATATTTTATTCATTTATTTGACAGAGAGAGAGAGAGCACAAACAGGGGGAGGGGCAGACAGAGGGAGAGGGAGAAGCAGGCTCCCCACTGAGCAAGGAGCCCGCATCCCAGGACCCTGGGATCATGATCTGAGCTGAAGGCAGACGCCCAACCGACTGAGCCACCCAGGTACCCCTGGCTGTCCTGTTCTCATAAGGGCACCAGTCATATTAGACTAGGACCCACCCTAGTTGTCTCATTACCTTAATTAACCTCTGTCTTTACAGAGGTTATCTCCATATACAGTCACATTCTGAGGTATTGGGAGTTAGGGCTTCAATATATGAATTTCGCAGGGGACACAATTCAGCTGTAACACTGATGTGATCTCTTCTTCCTTGTGGCAGAAATGAAGCTCCTCTCTTGGAATGGACCAATAATCTGGGTTTGTTGATAACCCTGGCTTCCCAAGAGAAAGAAGGATCATGTGGTGGTTTCAGTCAGGGTGACTCAGGGGTCTCGGGGGAGTCTGCGAAGAGCCTCCCATAACAAGGTGCAAAGATCTTTCTCATTTTATGGAGGAGGGAACTGGGACCAGGGAGGTGGTGTGACTGGTCCATGTCACACAGTGAGTCAGTCTCCCGGGTCTGTCTGAGGTAGAGCACCATTGTGCCTCCGGTTAGCTTTGCTGCTTTTGGTTTCCTATCGGGAAAATGCCAACAGCCGTATTCATGTCCTCTGGGGGAGTTTGTGAGAAAAGCCCATAAAGCTCCACAAAAAGAGCACAGGACAGGGCCCTTAAAAGAAACATTTTTCTCAAGCGATGAACTTTTGGGAAAAGGAATTTCAAAGTGACAGAGTGTGGGGTCGTAGACAGTGCTGGGATAGGGGTGAGAGCGGTTGGGTTTTGCCCTGGCTTGACCAGGAATGGTTTGTAAGGTCCTGGGAAAGTTATCTCCTGGGGACTCAGTTTATCTATAAGATGAGGCCGTTGAACTCTGTGAGTGGTTTGGTGACGGAACAATTTCTCAGATTCCACATGGTGGAAACCTTTCTGAGGAACCCAGTGCATAAAATGGGTAAGATGGGAGCTGCACTCACTGAAGGTCAGGGGAAGACAGGGACAGGAGTCCGCTCCCTCTGAGCCCCTTCTCAGACCCCGGTTCCCAGGGACCCACAGGGTTCTTCCACAAATCTCTAACGCACCACCATATTTCTTACCAGGAGGTGGCTCTCTTCCCTCGTTTCTAAACTGTATTATTTGGAGGAAAAGTTATCATTAATCAGACTAGTTTGGCCACTTGCTGAGGAAAAATGCCTTCAGAATTCAGCTGCTGAGGAAAGCTCCAGAAAACAAGACTTCTGTGACCTTGCCCCTTTGGTTTCTGACAACCTGCCACCTGAACCCCTGACTGAACACCCTCCTCACATTCTACCCTTCTGCATCTTCAGAAATTTGGTCTGAGATTGGCTTGCAAAGCATGGATTTCCCAACCATCCCGGTGAGGCCTTTAAATGAATAAAGCATAGGAAAACAGGACAATTTTTAATAGTACCTAAATGAGCATTAAAATTGAAATAGAGACTTCTACTTCCAATACGGTGGATCCACCCCCACCTTGAGAACAACTAGAAAAACTGGATAAAATATATATATATTTTAAAACTCTGTTGAAAGTATTAGAAAGCTACCAAGGCAGCTAGGACTTGAAGAGCCAAAATCAAGGAGAGGAGGGAAATCAGAGAGGGCAGCGTCCCCTTTCCTAACCCCATTGAGGCATTTTCCAATTTCTTTTTTTTTTTTTTTAAAGATTTTATTTATTTATTTGACAGAGAGAGACAGCGAGAGAGGGAACACAAGCAGGGGGAGTGGGAGAGGGAGAAGCAGGCTTTCCCGCGGAGCAGGGAGCCCGACGTGGGGCTCGATCCCAGGACCCCGGGATCATGACCTGAGCCGAAGGCAGACGCTTAACGACTGAGCCACCCAGGCGCCCCGCATTTTCCAATTTCTAAGTGCCATTTGCGAGGCTGAGAAACCAAGCAGAATTTTTAGGAGTCCCACAAGGCTGGGAAAGCAAACACTGCCTTCAGAGCCTCTCAAGGAGGAGGGGGCTTGGTCAACACTTCAGGCTTTTGGTTGGGGCAACTGAGGGGTTACCCCCCAGGCATAAGGGTGATGCAGAAATGGAACAGGCTTCACAAAGACTGAAACCAGCTTTGAATCAGCTCATCCAAGCTGGATTAAGATAATCTGCCCTTGGACCATGTGCCTACTGAAAGCAAAAGTAAATCCTACCTGGAGGCAGGCAGATAATATCATCTAGAACCTCAGATTATCTCTATAATTTTATAGTCAGAGTATTCAGTATTTAAAACAGTCAGACAGATGGCTATAAGATCCAGGTTAAGCAATGGCCAGACCACTCCTCCAGTGTTTTCTCTAGCGATGTGTGCTGTGTGGGATGCCGCCATAGGGAGACAGCTGCTTGGAAACAGGCCCAAGTGATATTAATAATAATGGTAATGGGAGCAGATGCTCTCTATTTATTCCAAACAACAGCCCTACGGTGTCTTTATTATTTTTCCCATTTTACAGATGAGAAAACAGGCTGGGGGATTGGACCTATGTCTATCCGACTCTATCGGCCGGGCTTTGAACCGCAAAGTAGTACCATTTCCCCCGAGGTGTTCATATCCATGAATGTTTGTGGGTGACTGGCTCAAGGTGGATACTCAATCTCTGATTTTAGCATCAGTGCCTGGCTTAAGACTTGCCAAAGCAAACACTCATTTATCAGGCCCTGCATGCAGGCTCTGTATTTAAGCGGCTCAGAACGCCCTGCATCTGCGGGGACAACTTCTCACACCATTTGGTTGGGACTCCAAAGTATCAACTCCCTGACCACTGTTCATGCTTAGTGACTGTTGTCTGTACGTGCCCTGGGTTCCGTGGCCTCCCGGGAGGACTGTGTGGAAGGTGAACAGCATCACCATCCCCTTACGGACCATGGACGTCTCCCGGAAGCCCCCAGTCTTGCCCTACCTCAGACCTCTTGCTATGTCAGCTCTGCAGACGTGTCTCCAGAGAGTCCAGGGGAAACCTGGAGCCCCAAGAACTCTGCTCCAGGGAAGTCACCTGGAGCTGCAGGATGTTCCTAATGATCATCTGGGCAGGGGGTTTCTGTTGGGCTCCTCGGGGCCCTGCACATTCTTTGGTGCCACAGGAGTGTGGGGGGCTGGGGGACAGGGAGTGAGTAGGTAGGCTCAGGCCTGCCCGTCCCTACTTTAGCAGTGGTGTTTCACTGTTTAATGCTCTTGATGTTGAAGTTCACTTAAAATTTCATTTTCTAAAATATTTGTTCATTTTTTTTAACTTAAAAAAAGCTCCCACTGTAAAAAAAAAAAAAAAAAAAAGTTGAAAGAGTGCCATTCTATTCTAACCTTCTTACTTGAAAGATGAAGTTCAGTCTGGTCCCAGAGAGGATAGCTACATGTCCAAAGTACTGGAGGTAACGGAGAGCCACACACGGGGTTTCCCGATGGCTAGGCTGGTGTGTATCTCTTGTACCATGCCACGGCCCATATCAACTGGACAGGGTGTGTGGACACTGAGCCCAGAGGAAGGGATGAATTGTCCTCCATACCAGACAGGATGGGATACAATGAGGCCCCCTTGGTAGGTATGGACCCGCTAGTTACAACTCCATTTTACCTGTGGGCCAGGATGAGTCTAGGAAGTTTCCTGTTCCCTGAACTAGTGGTCCTCATGGCAAAGTGCCTACAAGCTCTGATCCAGAATGTCCCTCGCCTTTTTGTGGGGAGAAGGTGGTGAGGTCCAAGGCAAGCCTCTCTATTCCAGGCAGGGTGGCCTACGTTATTCTCAGACTCATGTTGGCTCTTCCCACAGCCTTAACTTAACCTCTCTTGACCTCAGTTTCCTCCTCTGTAACATGGGGATAGTATATCTACGTATTTATAGATCTATGGTGTAGCTATCTTACCTTGGAAAGTTGCTTCTGAGGAGTATATGAGTTAAAGTAGGTAGAGCGTTAGAACAGTGCCTGCTGAGTGGTAAGCATGATGCTGCTAACTGAGGGATCTGAGGCAGACCAGCGGCGGCTGGGCACTTCCAAGGCTCACTCTGTTGTTGTGTAGAGAGGCCGGCTGGGCAGCTGGTGGGGACCTCCAGGCCGGGGTGCTGCTGCCTGGCCCACGGTGGCAATGGGGGAGATGCAAGGAAGTGGGCAGCCTGGAGGGATGTTTGGGGAAGAGTGAAGGGGACCTGCTGATGGATTTGGGATGGGGTGCGGGTGCGGGGAGGGAAATGGACCCTCGGGTTTGTAGCCTTGGAAACTGGGATTGTGAGGAGATTGCTTTTGGGAGAAGTTTCTGTCCCTTGCTGAAGGTCACACAGGGTGTAGGTGGCAGATCTGGGATTCAGATCCAGGTCGTCCTGACACCAAGGCCTTGTTCTTTGCTCTGTACAAGCCAAGTTCCTAAGAACAGGAATCTGCTGGTCCCAGGGACCCCTGGAGAGCATCTAACAAGCCTTCTGCCTTCTGGCAGGAGACGCTCCACTTTCTGGACAGTGAGACAATCGAGAGGTTAAGTGGATTGCCCAGAAGTGGCCAGAGAGAGAAGAGAGCTGGCCGGCGCTCCATCTCCCTGTTCAGGGCTGACACTCAGTTCCATGCCACGCAGAAATCGGCTACCCAAAAATAGCCCACGGGGCTTTCGGAGAAGCTCTTCACGGCTCTTCTGTGATAAACAAGCCGCTTTCTCCAACGGCTCTGGGAGGAAGAATCAAGGAAGGGAGCCGCTTCCCTATCTCTTCGCACAAAGCTTCTCTTAGTGGTCAAGCACAATTAAACCATAACCCCACTGGTGGGTCGGAGGGGGCGGCTAGCAGGTAATAACAGCCCCACGCAGGCTCTGAGCCCTGCAGTCCGTTCAGCCTCCACACCTCACTGCAGGCCGACAAGCATCTGCATGGCGAAGCCCCTCACCCCACTTTCCAGTTGTAAGACTGAGTGTGACCTTCAAAATCCACTGTGGTTTTATATTGCTGAGCTCTCTGCAAAGTGAGGACAGACTGGCCGGCTCCCTTTCATCATGACGCGGGGACCCTCTGTCCCTGCGCTCGGCTTGCTGCTGTGTCCTCTCTTCAGGTTGTCATGACAATTTGCACGGAGAAGCTGTTTCTGGAGAGGGAGCAGGAAAAGAAACAGGGGAAAAAATGCTTATTACAGTCAGGCCTGGTGGATCTCAGGATTTCAGTGGTGTTGATGGGTTTGACAATCAGTGGTTGCTCATGAAAAATTAGAATTTCTGTCCTCTACCAGCTAGCTGCCAGGAACTTTGCCGTTACATAGCAGCAAAGAATTAAGTCCAGAATCCATCAGATATTACTAATGAGAGTAATAGTGAGAATAATAATTAAATACGAGCCTCAAAGTCAGGTGCCCTCTGGCATAATCCGTTAAAGAGAATGGGCATAATTATTCAGGCAGTAGGTAACAACTCCGCTTGGGGGCGGGGTCAGTCAATGTTATCCTGATAACAAGCTCTTCTCTGCCTCTTTGTCATTGGCCATCTGGCCTTTCAGGGACATTTTTCCCTCCCTAGATCTCAGCCATCTGTCCAGGATGTCTCACCAATCCTTGCAAACAGCCCCATGTAAAAGGAGATGTAGAAGTTAGCACCCCATTTCACGGATGGCTCACTGAGTCCCTCAACAAACTGGGAGGAACCTCAGGGGAAGCGTCTGTCGGGAGCACCTCAGCGCGTCCTCAGCGTGTCCTCCAGAAGAGTAGGACCCCTGCTTGGACCAGCCACGGTGACAATTACAAACTGAGTGAGGCTTATATTTTTTCCCATTTTTCTCTCATTTCTAAACAAATGCATGCTCATTGTGGTAAGTCCGAAAAATACAGCAAAGCCCAAAAAGAAAAGTAAAAAGCATCCACCATCCTAATACCTGGATTTAATCCTAACAATGAAGAAGGGAGGATATGACTTATAGTTGCGCTGTCCTTGTCCAGGCAGGCTTGGCAATGGGTGGGATCAGGGCAGGACGGGTCCAGAGGCCTCACTGTGCCTCAGTGGCCCCTTCCTGGTTGGCTGCGGACACCTGCGGGGGGCGTTGCCTCCATGGCCCCCCAGCTCCAGACCTCCCCCTGTGTTGAGCTCTGTGTTGACTCTTGAGGTTCTGAATCTGCCTGGGCTTCAGCTCATTATAACTCGGGGACAAAGTAGAAACTGGAAAACTTTCCTTGCCAGACAACATTTAATCTTTCAGTCCATTCATCTAACATTTATTGAGGCATCATGAAGAGGCTGTGGTCTTTATGCTTAAGAAGCAAACTACCCTGGAAACAGACACTTAAATCAACTAGTTAGATGATGCCCAGCCATGTACTTCATTTTTGCAGATAAGCAGGTAGAGGTAGAAATGAAATCTAATTATCAAGGTCGGGATGAAGCAACTCCCAATTTTGAGATAAAATATCATGTGAGATCTGTGGGAGCCAGCCTCCAAGATGGCCCCCAATGATCCTTGCCATCTGGTATTCACACCTTGTTAGAGTGTTTCCCCTCTGAGTCAGGGCTGGTCTGTGAGACCAATAGCATGGCAGAGCTGATGATAGGTGACTTCCAAGACTAGGCATAAAGGGTACTGAAACTTCTACCTTGTTCTCTTGGATTAGTCGCCCTGAGGAAAGCCACCAATATGTCTCGTGGCTGCTCAGGTAGCCAGGTAGAGAGTCCCACATTGAGAAGAACTGAGGCCTCACCAACAGCTTGTCAGCCAGCTCGTCAGCCATGACTGAACCACCTTGGAATAGGAGCCTCCGGTCTCAGGGGAGGCTTCCGAGGAGTCCACAGCCCTGGCCACTATCTGACTGCAGCCTCCTGTGAGAGCCAGACCCCAGAGCCAGGTCGCTCTTGCATTTCTCACCCCCAGAGACTGTGACATCTGGAGATAAATGATCACTGCTGTTTTGCAGCCGCTAAGTTAGGGTGATTGGCGATGTGGAAGTAGGTAAAAAATTCAGTACCTCTTGTTACTCTCTTGGGAAGAAATCCCATATCAACTTCCATTTATAGAGTATTTTGTCCCAGGCACTAGGCTGCGGGACTTACATTCATAATCCTCACATCAGCGAGGCAGTGATGCTGACAAGGTACCATTTTTATCTGTAACAGATGGGGACATGCGGGCCTAGAGGGGGAAGGGATTTGACCAAGGTCAGACAGGTCTTATCTGTGGCAGTGCCAGGATTGGAACCCAGTGCCGCCTGACCCCAAAGCCCAAGCTCTTCACCACAACACTGTATTTCCTTGTAAATACTCAATCCGGGAAATATTTGTTGAGAATCTGTTACGTGCCAGGCACACTGCCAGGCTTTGGAGTGTGCATCCTGCGCAGGATGCTGGGAGGTGGGCTCTGGCAGGGGCAACGTGGCCCTCGGCCTCTCCAGTGAGGCCGCCCGACCCCCCACATCTCTCCCCCCAGCAGAGAGACAGAGTCTTGGCTGTCCCCGAGCACATAACCCCAGGCCCTGTTCATAGGAAAGGTTTTCTTGCTAAGCCCTGCCACATGACATGCAAGGAAAGTGAAAATACCAAGCAGAGGAGAAATTACAGAGGTCACAGATGCTCCTGTTGTTTTCAGATTCCTGATTCTCCTGCAACAATATTCACTGAGCATCTACCATGCGCCAGGCACTGTTAAAGGCACTTGGGACACATCAGTGAAAAAAGCAAAGATCCGACCCTGAATTAGCTTATGGTGGGAGAGGGGGCACGGGGGAGGGACAGACAGTGAACAACACGCTACGTTAAATGGTATGGCAGAAGGTGGTAGGTGCTCTGGACCGAAGGGAGCGGACGAAGAGCAGAATGAGAGGGACGGGGGCAGGGTGGGCGATACTGGCCGCAGCCTCCGAGGCTTGAGCTGGCCAGGCCTCCTGTGGAAGGAAGGGAGGAACGGGTACACTGACCAACTGTCCCAGTTTGCCTGGGGCTGGCGGAATGTGGGAGTCGCAGTGCTAAAAGCCAGAAAGTTCTGGGCAAACTGGGGAGAGGTGGCTGCCCTCAGAGTTGGGGAAGATTGCTCCGGAAAACGGCCGGATCTGCCGTTCTCAGCCAGGACTGATTCTGCCCCCATGCGACATTTGGCATTATCCAGAGACGTTCTTGGTTGCCAAAGCTGGGGTGGGCAGTGCTACCGTGGTCTAGTGGGTAGAGGCCAGGGATGCAGCTAAACAGCCCACAACGGGCAGGAGAGCTCCCCACAGCAAAAAGTTAATGATCTGGCCTGACACGTCCAGGGTGCCAAGGTTAAGATACCTTGAACTAGATTCTTCGTCTTTAGTTCCTGATTCGCCTGAAATTTCATCTGCCTTCTGTTTCCCTTTCTGTTCGCGGGGAAGGAATCTTCCTTTGATCACACCCAAAGATCGAGGCTTCCAGAATGGGCCCCGACCCTCAGTCCCAGGATATGCAATGCCAGCCTGGACAAGCCTGCCGGGTCTCCCTGACAGGGCGCTGTCCCCATCTTCCTGGGCCTCCCCGCCCAGCCACCGTCGGGCCACTTTCCCAGAGAGGATCTTGTAGGTCGTCCTGCTGTCGGGCCATCAGCGGTCCCTCCGGTCTCTCCAGGACAGGGTCTTGTTGCCACAAGGACGAGGGCCCAGCTTCCCGGAGCCCTCCTGTGCACAAGGAGTCTCCTTTGCCATGGGCCTGACTCGTCCATGCTGGACGGTAGCTCTTCAGGAGAACGTTTTGGCTTAAGGGACCAGGCTCCCTGAAAGAGAGAGCATGTTGTGTTTGCCCCTCTGACCAAGCCCAGGCTGCTGAGAGATGAGAGCAGCAGTGTCCTCAGGAACAGGGCAGACGGCGTGGTTTGCCCCCTGGCCAATTGGTGAGGCAGAAGAAGCCAGGTCTCACAGAACCCCAGGCTCACGGGAATATTCCCAGGTCAAGAAGGAGCAGAAAAGATTCAGGTTGCAGATTTCAGATTTCCTGGGGTCTCACTATAAGTTCCATGAGGGCTGAGCTCTTTTTAAAATTCATCGATGAAACTCAAGCTCCCCCGGACAGTGTCCGGCCCATCACAGAGGCTTGATGAACACTTGCTGAAACGGGTGCTGTGAACAGGCTGCTCCTGGAACAGCTCCCTGCTGAGCCTCTGAGCCTCCCGAGGATGCCTGAGCAAAGGCTCCTCCTTGTGCACAGGGGGGCTCCGGGAAGCTGGGCCCTCGTCTCACCCACTCTTCATCCCAGAGCTTGCTGGTTCTTGACCGAGCTTTGAGAAGCCCCCCGTTCTTGATCATTTCTGTATCCCCAGGGCTGAGCTCAGTAAATATGGGTTGATTGATGGAAGGAAGGAATGAATGAGTAATGTGGGTTCTGGTCAAGCTGTCCTTTGCTCTGTACCCATAGTTAGGGGACAGCCAAGACAAGCAGTGACATAGCTCTTCACACGGGCTTGGGGAGTTCAGGACTGCTGGCTTCCACATGTTTTGTGCGAGTCCCGCTTCTATGTGAACCGCGAGACCACTGCCCGGCTCCCCCAGCCCTTGCCTCTTTCCACTGCCAGGCTGGAAATTGCCACTGGTGACAAGTGCTGGACCTGTGGCTGATAAGCGGGTCCCGGGTGCGCGTGGCACTGGCATCTCTGAGTGCCAGGCTTTTGCTTCCTGTGCGCGTGGACCCGGGAGTTTGGAGAGGATCCACCACTTAGCAGAACGGAGCTGCAGGAGTGACAGGCGGCATCCCCGTGCCAGGAGAGCCTTCCTGCCCAGAACGTATGGTGCATGTCCAAGGGCTCTCAAGGTACCCGAAGCCGTGCCAATTTGCAATAATTAAGCAGTAAGACCCAAGTGAATGGGTTTGCCGTTGCTGCATGACAGCCAGATGCCTGGGGGGTGAACTGAGGCCCAGCACACCGCACCGTGCATCGCGCCGCAGACCGTCTTACGGAAACTCTAAAATAGTCAGTGATGAATAGATGGAGAGATAATGATGGCAATTTGATGTTAACGTGGCGGCTCCCTCCAAGGGCTTCCACACGTCATCTCTTTCACCCTGACAGTGTCCCGGGGAGGCAGGGACTTGGCCTGACCTCTGCCTTCCATTATCCAGACAGACAGCCTGCCTCACAGAGCCTGGGCCTCAGCCAGAGTGCATCTACACAGGTGGGTGTAGATACCCCCGATTCCCCGCTCCAGACTCCTCTGTTGCTTGCTTCTGTGCTTTGGGGGTGTTTGCAGGTGCTGGGCCCTGGGTAAGTACTTTTTAGACATGATCTGTTCCAAGTTTCATAACAGCTCTATGGAATAGGGTGTTCGTATCCCCATAATACAGATGAGAAAACTGAGCCCCAGAGCTATTAAATTTTTTTTAAAGATTTTTATTTATTTATTTGAGGGAGAGAGAGAGTGAGAGAGCATAAGAAGGGAGAACTACAGAGGGAGAGGGAGAAGGAGAAGCAGATTCCCCACAGAGCAGGGAGCCCGATGCGGGGCTCGATCCCTGGACCCTGGGATCATGACCTGAGCCGAAGGCAGACGCTTAATGACTGAGACAACCAGGTGCCCTGAGCTGTTAAATTATTTACCCAAGTCACATAACCAGTCGTAGGAGGGAGTGGAACCCAGGGCTGACTGACCCCAAAGCCCATGCTCACAACTAGCACAATCTACTGCCTCTTTTCAACAAACTAAAGAGGGATTTACAGCTCCGTTTATATCAGCTTCTCAGGGCTGCTGTAACAAAGTCTCACAACCTGGCTGGATTAAAATAGGAGAAATGTATTCTCTTATAGTTTTGGAGAATAGAAGACCAAACTCGGGATGTCTGCAGGGCCATGCTCTCTGGAAGGCTCTAGGGGAGACTCTATCATGCCTCTCTCTTAGCTCCTGGTGTCGCTGGCCGTCCTCGATGCTCCCTGGTCTCCAGCCTCCAACTTCACCTGACACTTTCCCCACCTGTGTGTGTCTTCACAAGGCCAACTTCTTAATAAGGACACAGTCATATCAGATTACTCCTATGACCATATCTTAATTGAACTAATTACATTTGTAATGATCCTATTTCCAAATAAGGTCACATTCAGAAGTCCTGGGGGTTAGGACTTGAATATATCTAGTTGGGGGGGGGGACATAATCCACTCCATAACAGGTGTTATATTTGTGTTTAATTGACACTGAACACAAAACAAGGGGGGAAAACTTGAGTTTATAAGTGGGTGGATGTACATGATCCTAAAGAAAAGGCACTCGAGTTGCCCCATCACAAATGGTAATTTCTTAAGAGTTGAAGCAGTGTCTTCCCTGGACTTTACCAACACAAATGCCCACCCTCTGCCCTTGGCCCTGGGGGTGCTGTCCAGCCCAGGGACCTGGACCAGCGGCCTCCGGTTCTGCAAAATCTCCTCAGGTTAAATTTGATGTTGTGGCCATTAGTTCTCTCCCCAACAGCAACCCCTTGCCCCTAACCTCCCCACCCCACCTCTGGTGGCCAGGATACCCTTCCAAAAATGGGGCCTTATCAGAATATCAGTTTGAAGGGAAGGAAGGGATGACACATGGAGATTTTTCAGGAGCAGAAGAGGGGCAGGGAAAGGATGACTTATTGTCGGTGACACAAATTCATCTTATTAAGAGGTAATGAATGGTTTTGCTTGGCAATTAATCACCCAAGCCTTCTCCCTGCAGCTAGAAGAAATGGGAGAGGCCAGAAAGAAGGCATGCTGGAAGGAGCTGGTGAGAGCAGCTGCGGAGGAGGGGGTTGATGGAGCCTGCACTCCCGAATCTCCTAGGGGCGTTTAAAACACACCAGTGCCCAGGCTGCACCGCAACCCAATGGAATCAGAATCTTTGCGGTGGGACCCAGGTATCCGTACTTTTCTAGATGATTCCAACGTGCAGTCCAGGAGGAACCACTGAGTTGTTGCGTCTCATCCAGCGCCCCTTGGCCTTTACCATCACCCAAAGGCAAAGGAGGAGTCAGAGACAGGCCGGAAGAGCCTGTCACTTCCCCTGTGCTGAGACTTTCAGGTACATTCTGCTCATCTGGGGTCAACCAAGGTGGTACTCATTGGTATGCTCCCTTTCTTAGCCCTATTTCCTCTGGGTTTGGGGTGAAACAGAATTCCCAGAAAGGCATTTTAATTAGGTCATTTGGGGTGGCTATTCTATGCAGAAAGACCCACAAGAACGTGTAAAAACAGATTTTTATTACTAAGAAATTGGCACAGCCAATGTTCCTGACGTTTAGCTACCTCTGATCCTGAAGCACCTTGCGTCCTGGAGGGCGGGGGGATTTGCAAGCCATGAGAATCAGTGAGGCGCAGGCATGGGTGCAGAAGGTCTGGTTCACGTATTACTTGATAATAAAAATAGTTGAAAGCTTGACGGTTTCTGTCCATATCAAAATGTCCTTGGGCCAAAACAAGAGCAAAGCAAGGGTGGTGGGATGTCTCTGGTAACAAAATGACTGTCAAATTGTCAAGGACCCTCCTGAGAGAGTCTGTGCCCACAACCAGGGGAGCCACATGATCTATGCTGATCAGGGCAAGTTTCAAGAGTTGGATGTGTGCCAAGGACCTACAGAGTCAATTGAAAGCAGCCCGCTGGCTGGGGCAAGTCCCTGTAAATGGGACGAGATGGAGCCGTGCAGGAAGCCCAGAGACAGGCAGCCCTTGCTGGTACTGCGGACACACCCCGGACAGCGTCAGCCGGGGTCTCCCCATCACACGCAGCAGTCCCTGTTAGGACAAATATTTGGTAACTTTCCTTTATTCTCCTGAAATTAAAGTCACGGAATTTAAAAAATCCATGTAATATAACTCTAAAGAAAAACTAAAGGGCAAGTCCCTTATAACAAAGGATGACACTTAAAAAGACATAACTGCTCAGTCATGTCTCCCCTAGAAGACCTAACAAGGGGCTCACGAGCTGAAACACCTACATAAAATCACAACATTTGCAGACTAACTCTCCCCAATGGCAAGTCAGATACTGTGAATAGAGCTGCTGAGATTGACGTGTATTCCCGAAATTGTGACCGACCTTTGGCAGAGTTCTGGAAAAAACTTAATCGTTTCATTCCTGAAAATTTCACTACACAGGTGACTCTTGGACAACATGGCTTTAACTGAGTGGGTTCACATATATGCAGATTTTTTTCATAAATATGGTAAATACTGTAACAAGTATTGTAAATATATTTCTTCTTCCTTATGGTTTTCTTAGTAACATTTTCTTTTCTCCAGTTTACTTTATTGTAAGAATACAATATATGTAATACATATAACATACAAACTAGATATTAATCGATTGTTTATGCTATTGGTAAGGCTTTCGGTCAACAGCAGGCTATTAGTAGTTAAGTTTTGGGGACTCAAAATGTAACATGCAGATTTTTGACGGTGTGGAGGTAGGCACCCCTAACCCTGCATTGTTTGAGGGTCAACTGAGTATTTAAACAGGTCAAAAAATATTTCATGTACGTTTTGGTAAATTATGTAAAATAAGGTTAGTTTATAAGTTCAGAAAATCACAAACATCAATATGCTGAGGGACTCAAGAAAACTCTTCAGTGTGTAGGACTGACTCTCACATTTCAAGAAGGCTGGCATTCCTGGTGTCTAAATGGCAGTAACAACCTGCCATCATTGTGAATGCTCCCCCAGCCCCCACAACAAATGGTAGCTCTGTCCCCATTGGGAATCTACTCACTGAGATGTCAAGTTTTTGCTTCCTAAACCTCAATCCCATGAATGTCCTGGTGCTTGGACTTTCATTTCTTCTTTATTTTTCTACCTCATCTTCATTTTTCAGAGGGTCCCATGGAGGTGATTAGCGCTTCTGGGATGTTGCTCCCCTCACCTCTCTTCTGTGGCCTCACCAATGAGGCTGCCCCCTGCCTTCACTGCAGTGAAAAAGTCTATTTTCCCTCCAATGACTACAGATTTTTACTTGGTGACCAGAAGATAGCAAGCCTGCCTTTTAAGGTCTTGGGCCACTTCCTCGAGGCTGGGTCGGGTGTTTTGTAAGAAGCATGACTGGATATCACAACTAATCATCTCCTAAACCCCTTCTCCTCCCATCTCACTAATTAGTGTTAGTTCTGGTATATTCTATGGTCATCAGTCTCAGAGATTTCTTCTAATTTCTGTGAGATACACTGAATAGTGGACATGAAATTTTAGTGTGCCTAAGAATGACCTAGAAAGTATGTACAAATGGCAGGTTCCTAGAGTTCACCCCCAGAGATTCAAATCCAATGAGCCTGGTGTTGGGCTCAGGAATCTGCATTTGTTTTGAAAAAAGATTTATTTATTCATTTGAAGAGAGAGAGAGAGTGAACAGGGGAGGGGCAGAGGGAGAGAATCTCAAGCAGACTGCCCGCTGAGCGCTTGATCCCCTGACCCATGAGATCATGACTTGAGCTGAAACCAAGAGTCAGACGCTTAGCCAACTAAGCCACCCAGGTGCCCCTCAGGAATCTGCATTTTTAACAAGCAGGTCCAGGTGTCCTGAGGCAAGCGGATTGCAGACCACACTTGGAGAAACATGGTGTAGCTGGGGGCAGAGGGGGAAGTGGCAAGGGTTTTCATCAAAGTAAGACTGAAGGAACCCCCGTGGTAATTAAGGATTCCCAAAGTGGGTATTCATTTAGGGTCTTAAACTTTTCTCTGGCGCATTAATACAAATGTATATGAGGAGTAGAGGTCTGCAGCAGAGACTTCTGTTCTTTCTCCTCTCCTTTTAGAATTTACCCCATTTTTTTGTTGGCCAAAGTCCACTTGAAAGAAAGACTACCTTTTCCAGCTTTCCTTTCTGCCATGTATGGTCATATGGAATGCAAGCAGAAGTGATGGTTACAATTTCCAGAAAGAGGGGCTGTGCCCTTTCTGCCCCATATAGACACGCCAGAGACACAGACACCAAGGGAGACCTTAGGAACTGATCACACAGAGCAGAGCTGCAAGACGGAAGGAGCCTGGGTCCTCGGGGCCCCTATAACTGCTGGAGACTCACCAACTCCAGCCCTTGTGGTGATGCAAGAGGCACAAACATCGCTCTGGTTTCAGCCGCTATTGCTTTACGGTTTTACAGTTACTCAGGGTTGAGGTTACTGTTTAGTAATACTGAGTCCAATCTAAGAGGAAGCAGCATTGAAACTAGGATCCAGCCCTACCAGGAGAACCATCCTGCCAGGAGTGTCTGAGGTTTCTCCCCGGCATCCCAGTGAGGAAGAGTGTGTGCTGAGTCCCCTGGCCACACTTGCACTCGGCCCCACCCTTACACACTTTAGGGCCAGTTCAGAGCCTTGGGAGGGAGGTGGGGGAAGGGTGGAGGAGACCTAAATAAGAAAACAATCTAGAAGGCAAGGGGAGGGTGAGGGACCCCTCTAGGCAGTTGGCTCAGGGTGTGATGAAGCTTCGCTGCTTCAGCAGGGTTGCAGCTTCCTGGGCTAATGGGGGTCAGTGCCCCCCACAGCTGCAACACGGACTTGTGCCCTTGACATTTGGTCAGAACCTCAGGACAACAGCCTCAGAAACCACAGGAGGGGAGCCTAAGCAGAGAATGGGGAGGGGGGACTGCAGGCCGCCCAGAGGTCTCAAGGTGAGCACAGACACCCCAGAAGTAACGGAGTGAAGCCCTTCCAGGTCCTGCAAAATATGTTGGGGGGTGGGGAGGGACCAAAGCAAGGGAAACACCTGAGCCCCACAGCCCTGGCCAGGGTGCGCGGCGGCATGAGAAGGCTCGCAGGGGACCTCCACAGCAGCGCCGCTGGGAGCCACCCGAGGAGGGTGCACGGCGCCAACTCAGTTCCAGCCTATGTTGCTGCGTTGGGTGGACAGCTGTGCGCCGCACACGTCCCGGCTGATGACACATTACACAGCAAATAGTTCCCAGGCCCCTCTCTGGCCTGAAGAACGTGGCTGTTTACCCAAGACCCTGCTCGGCCCAGAGGCTCAGAACATCCTTTTCCTTCCCCTCCGCGTGTGTACAGACCTGGCGGGCAGCAGAGCCCGTGATCCTCTGGGGGGATGAGTTTAATGACTCATGGAGACACACGCTTGGCCGCATCCCTGGTTTCTTTCCAGGTGAGGAGTCAGGCACCCACAGGGAAGCGGCCCCATGTTTTATGAATGGAGGCCCTATCAAATCATAACTTCTGATGTTCTCTACCTGGGGACGTACAGGAATCCTGAACCTGGATTCAAGGGCAAGGTCTCGAAAGAAGCCGGGGAAAGAGGCTGCAGCAGCAGAGCAGGGCTTTGCAAGGGGCTGGCGGGGGAGCAGCTCTGCGGCTCTGTGCCAAGGCCAGCGGGCTGACCTTGACCTCTGGAAAGGGGCTTGGACGATTCCCTGAACATTTCAAGAAACCACTGACCGTACCCCCTGGCTCTTTGGCCGTGCAGCTTCAAGATTCACCTGCATTTGGGCTGATGGAGAAACGTGTGGCTCTCCCCCCAGAAGCACTCAGCTGGGGTTTCAGACCACAGAAATCTATTTTCATCGCTAGAAAAAAGGCTCTATTCCTACATAGCTGGTGTTCTCCTCCATAGTCCTTCCCTTCTTCCCCCCAGAGCCCGGGCAGTACATGGAGATCACCCAGTCTCTTGCCGAACAGTCCCCTGAAAGGCAGAGCCTGCGACAGGAGCAACTAGTGAGGATTGCGCTCTTCTTGCCCTGGAACTGCCATTTTTGGGTTAAAACATCAGGGAGCTGCTTTCGGGTTGCCTGGGATACCAAACGGCTTAATAACCCTGATAAGGCCGAGAGAATATAAAACAGTGATCAAAAAGAACGTCCGCCCTCGAGATGCCCTCTGAGCCTGGCGGAAGATCTCCCGTGTGAGCACACGCTTCATCACACACGCCAGCCACCTACGCGCTAGAAGTGAAGGTGTGAGAGGAATCAGGCCAGTTTGGGAGTCGGACGGACACCAGCCCCAGCCTGGTGTGAGTGCAGGGAAGAGGGAACGTGATGTGTCACCAAGTATCTCGGCAACTGTGAGATGCTCACGCACACGGTGCGCACAAGCCCGGAGTGCCACACACACGTTCTTTTGTTTATCTACACACTCGGTTTTATGGACTAGAGGGAGAAGGTAATCCCAGCTGGAGCGGCGATGAGCTATGGCACTTTGGGCCAGCCACCTACAGCTTAGGTTCGCAGTTTCTTCGGGTGAAAAGGAGGGTGTTTGATGAGGCATATGCTGTGGGCGGCCTCCCAGTTTGAAATGTTCGATGATTCCACGTTTTTTGCAGATTGATTTCTTGAAACAATTAATATTTACAAAGTCAAGCACAATGATAGGCCCTGGAGACAGTGAGTAAGATACCGTCCCTGCTTCCAGCGAGCCCAGGGGGGAAACAGACATACAAAATTCTTCGAAAACAGCGCAGTACAAGATGTACTAGAGTTACATCCAAGTTTCTATGGGAGCACTGCAAGGGGTGTGTCTAGCTGGCTTGGATGCAGTCGGGGCAGGATGTGTGTGCTGGGTCTGGAAGGATGGGCAGGCATCCTTGTGGCCGTGAGCTCTGTAGACAGAAGGAAACAGGCAGAGCTAGGGGGCGGGAGAGATCAAGGAATGTTTGTGCAAGTTTCTGACACCAATTCCAGTGTGTGTGCAATTCTTCGACACCAGCTAGGTGTCCTATATTCACCTCAATGCTGACACCATCTACCCGGAGATGGCATCAGGTCCCACAGGCTATGGGCTCAGTCCCACAAGACCACCACCCTTTTCAGATACCAGTCCCAAGTTCAGGTTGTTACTTGTGCTTCTGATTCACTGGCTATAAATCAGAGGTTCCCTTGACCCCCTCCTTGGGTTCAATTAATTTTCTAGAGTGTCTCACAGAACTCAGGAAACCGGTTTACTCATTAGCCTCCTGAATTATTAGAAAGGATATTAAAGGATATGAATTAACAGTCAGATGAAGACATACATAGGTGATCCTGAACAAAGGAGTCCTGTGGAGTTTGGGGCTTGGCAAAGCATCATGAGGATACATTCTGGTTCTCCAACCTAGAAGCTCTCCAAAGCCTGTCCATTGGGGTTTTTATGGCGGTTTCATTACATAAGCATTTTCGATGAAATCACTGGCAGGCAAGATTGATTAAATCATTGACCATTGGTGACTGAGTCAACCTCCAGCCCCTCTGCCCTCCCCAGAGGTTGGGGGTGGGGCTGAAAATTCCAACTCTCTAGTCACAGCATTGGTTTCCTCTGAGGACCAGCCTCCATCCTTGGTTGACCTATGGGCTTTCCAAAAGTCACGCCATTAATGTAACAAAAGACAT
This sequence comes from Halichoerus grypus, assembly GCF_964656455.1. Lineage (NCBI taxonomy): Eukaryota > Metazoa > Chordata > Mammalia > Carnivora > Phocidae > Halichoerus > Halichoerus grypus. The sequence continues at coordinate 70,812,410 of NC_135715.1, forward strand.
CTTTAATCACTCTCATCACTTAGAAAATTCCAAAGGTCTAAGAATTCTGTCAAGAATGGACAAAGACCAAATATATAAATCACAATATCATATTGGAGTTTTATGAATATTCCATTAGGACCAGGATGAGAGAAATACCAAATCTGAGTCTAAGTATAGAAGGATCTTGTACTCCACAGCAAAGCGATGGGGTCAGGTTTGTATTCTGAGATCATTGCATGGGCAGCAGGAAGCTATTTTGGAAGAAGCAAGACTGAAAGCCTGTAGACTGTTGCAAACTGCTTCAGTAATCCACAGGGAAACTGACAAGAGTCTGCTCTAGGGCCATGGGCAACGAAAGGAGGGATGGATGTGGAATAAAGGAAATTTGGGTGGTTGGTGGGATTTAGGGAATGGGTGAGGTGGAGGAGTGAGGATGACTCCTGGATTTTAGGAGACCAGCTAGATAGAGTAACCATTAACCAGGAAAAGATGGGAAAGGTTATGGGCGGCATACCTCATTAATTTGTGGTTTGTTGGGGTGAGGGTGACTGGAGGGTGTGTAAATGGAGGCGTCCAGTGGGGAGCTGAGACCCCAAGCCTGGATGCTGGGACACCGACTGGGACTGCAGATGCAGATTTGGGGGTAGACAGCACACAGGGGGCTGTCTGAAGATACGTTGCCCGAGGAGAGTGTGTGGAGTGAGAAGATGGTACTCCCAGGTCTGATCTTTGGAAAATGTCAAGATTTGGGGAGCATTTTGATAAGAGCTGTGAGCAAAGGAGACCAAGATGGTTCAGCCTAGAGGAAGAAGGGGAAGAGTGGTGACATGGAACTTAAAGGCCAGTTTCAGGACAGGAAGGATTCAGCAAAAGAAGTTGAGTTGAGTGAGGGGTGGAGACAACCTACTGCTACAGTGGGTGGAGGAGGAGCTCTGAGAAGGGGGAAGAGAAAGCCAGGGGGTTGACTTCCCTTTGAATAATATGACCGTGTACAGGTGGAGTGTTGTCAAATCAGAAGGCAGAACCAATGGCAGGTGAGCACTGGGCATGCATGCCCATCTGCTGGCCCTTGGCCTCTCCCTTCACCACCTCAGCCTTTTGCCTGGAGAGCTCTCCTTCTGCTCCCATGGAAACTACTCGGGAATGCTACAAAAGATTTCTCCTAAGTACTAGGTGTGATGGTTGGCCTCTCCAGTCTTCAGATTCTTGTCTTTTGGGGCTTCCCCAGTCCATTCCTGGAGCACCAAGCTTCAAGCCAACCTGGGAAGAGACCTGTGTTCACAACAAGGGTCAGGGAGAGCCATGGCCAACGCAGCTCTGAATCTCACCCCACCCCAATTCTCCCTGCTATTTCCAACACATACACACGCACACTTTTTCCTTAAGAGAAATTTAAATCTACAGAAAAGTTGAAAGAATATTAGAATGAATATATCCTTCATCTGGATTCACCAATTAACACTTTGTCACATTTGGTATCTCTCTCTCCCACCCAGAAAAACACCCCAGGAGGTACACTGTGACACTGAACACCATTATTAGTAATGCTAACTTTGATAACGAGTAATGGCAGCCAAATCTTTTCATGGAAAAGGCATCTTTTACATTAAAAAACAAAATTCAACTGAGTAAATCCTAAGGATATTATTTGCTTATTCAACAATTCACAAATGGGGCAGAATCCCACCTAGTAGACAGAAAGGAGCTCGAGAAGCTGTACAGAACGGCAGACTTTCATAGGCAGAAGGAGGCAGGGCAAGGAAGTTATTCTAGCAAAGAGTGGATTGTTTCAGGCAAGGTCACTTTCCTTTGAGGGCAGGCAGGAGTCTAGCAGACAGATTACATCAGTAGTGCTGACCAGGTAATTCCAGGTTGACTGGGGGAGCTGAAACTGCAATTAGGTTAGGTATTAAATCTTGGTTTGCTGTCACAGAGCTAAGCACAAGCAACTCCATTTTGGGTCCTTTCTTCCTCTCCTTTTCCTTCCTTCCTTCCTTCTTTCCTTCCTCTCTTTCTCTTCCAATAGCAGTGATGAGAAACTTGTGGAGTATTACTTTAAGATCATGTAAATATTCTGCTCCTCAACAACCTTCATGAATGGTCTTAACATCCACTGATGATCCTTGTCTGAGTCAATTATTATGTTGCTGGGTTGCAAAATTCATCACTTTGTTTTGGGTATCACCATGGATTTATAAATTTTTAAAAATTCAATGTTTTATAATCTATTATATCACTATTGATGGCCTTATTGTCCCAAATTTGGTCAGTGGGAGCTCCTTCAAGTGGGCCCCTGTGTACTTTTGACATATCTCCAGCAAAGCGTTCTAGGTGCACATGGTACGTTTCTTGCCCCCAATTTGGAATTGGCTATTTCTCGAAGGAGCTCTGGCATCCTTTAGTAGGAAATGGTATTTAGAAAACAGTACATGGGTGCCAGTATGTTTATTGCTATTGAGATGCCATTGCTTCTAGGCCTTTCAGTAATTTAAAAAAATTGATTGTGGTGATAATAGCTAGAGTTTATTGCAAGGCTCCATGCTAAGCTGTTCGTATGCATTATTTTATTTAATCCTTACAGCAACTCTGCAAGATAGGTACTATTGCTATTGTCATTCTACTTTTGAGTTAACCAAGTTTAAATGTATTAAGTAACTTACTGGAATCAGAATCTAAGTGCCCAGCTCCAGAATTCACTCTCTTAAGCACAACCCATATTTTGAAGGTCTAAGATCTGCGTGGCAGTGTCTCAACATTCATTATCACTAATTTCACAATAACACTACAAAACTGGATGTTACCATTATACAGATGGGGAAACCTGAGGCTCAGAGACTTCGGTGACCTGACTCAGGTCATCAGCTAGTACGAGACAGCCAGATGATGGATTCTGGTTGGAGCCCCTGCTTACCCTCCCCACCGGTGGTCTTTATGTCATCTCCCACTTGGGCTCTGGAAGGAACCTGTCAAGGAAAGGTGTGGCTGGGGCAGTGCCCAAGGCTCTGCTCTCACCCTCTTGGGCTTCTACTCATTGCCTTCCCAGCTTCTCCCCACCTTCTAGAACCATGTACTGGGCAAGATGAAGGCAGGAGCAAGGACTACCTGGCCTGGAGTTGGGCAGCCAGTGTAGACACATTGTCTTGTCAGATCAGAAACCTGCACATGGGAAAACTGGTTTCTCTATGTGCTGGTGGCAGTGGTGGGGTGGGGGTGGTTGCCTCGGCTAGGAAGGACACACTGGGAACAGATGTTGAGGCAAGTCCTTGTTCTGGGGCCACTCTCTCTGGGGCTGTTCTGGAGGCCTTGGGGGGGTCCAGTTCTGAGTGGGAAGACTGGCATGCTGTGGACTGTAGGGTTGGGAGCAATGACGTTGGGATCAACAGACTTGGATTTGAATCCCACCTCTGTACCTTATTATCTGTGCGAAGTTGGGTTAGTTACTCACTAAAATTCCCAGGCCTCAGTTACCTCATCTGTGGAATGGGGGCAAGAGTATTCCTCACCTCCCAGGGTGTCTGGGAGGATGAGAGAAAACAAATGAAGTGCTGGGCATAGGGCCTGACTCACTGTAAATGCTTGAATTAATATCCTCCAGCTTTCTCACTACGTCATTAAGGGAGGGGCCCCAGACAAGAGCAGCAGGAAGAAGACCCATGACAGCACAATCAGCCTTTGCTGGGCCAACATCCCCTGATCTGGTCGGTTCCTCTATAATAGAGCCAATAGCTCTTTAAAAAATTACTTACTTTTCAATTAAGCTTCAGGGGAGAAAGCAGTTTGGACATGCCCCATGCCCTTGTGTAACTCGTTGCCGTCACACGGAGAGAGCGCTGAGGGCAGAAAGGACTGCAATGGCAGTTGGGGGTGGGGGCGGCCCATGGCCTCTGGGACACTGTGGGGCTATGGCCGGCAGTCCTCCGCTCATACTCCTGGAGTATTTTCTCCAACTGCTTACTTGACCTCTCCACTTGGAGGTCGACAGACACCACACACTTACATCAACAGAACTCTTGAATTCTCCAAATGGGTGTCCCCCACCCCACCGCCCCCAAGTCTTCCCTGTCTCATTTACTTACCTGCTTGTTTAGGTCAGGACCCTCAAAGGCATCCTTAAGCCCCTCACCCCTCATCCCTCACAACCAGAACCAATCAGTGGGGCCTGGCTGGCTCCCCCTCCAGGGTGCTCCTATCTGTGTCCATTCCGGTGAGTGTTTGGGGGCCCATAAATGACTGTCTGTCCTGCCCTCCAGGCGCAGCATCAGGCAGAGGAGCCAGACTATGGGCTGGAGAATGGGCTTGGGCCAGCTTCTCTCCTGAGTTAGCACTGGCTCTGACCTGGGTCTTGGGCACAGTCCTCCATGTGGCCTCAACCCCAGGGGCAGAGCCTGCCCAGGAAGGAGGAGAACTGAGTGGAACGTGCCCTCTCTGAGGACAGAGGCGTCCCAGAGGTAGACCAGGAGGAGGGAGGGCGAGGGCAAAGCTGTTCAGGGCCACTGTCCCTTCTTCCCTGTCTCCTCAATGTCGCCCTTGGGTGGAGGGGCCAGCAGGGGCCCTCCCCTTGGTTCTGTCCTGGGACTGGAGTGGAAGCCCCATCCAAGGGCAGCGTGTGTAAGGGAGAGTGCTCCCCGCAATGTGCCGCCTCCGAGGGCGGCCTCCCGTCTGATCTTGCTGCACAGCTGTCCACAGGACCAGCGGCCTCCGGGCTCCTCTCCTGCCTCTCTGTGGCCCCTCGTCCAGATGGCAGACAGAGTAGCCTCCTAAAACTCCAATCAGACCCCGCTGTCCCCAGTTTCAAGCCTGTTCCCTCCTGGGCGGGGGTTCTTGGCTGGTCCTTTGGCTGGAAATGACCTGCCCTCAGATGGTGACCAGCTGATCCTTCCTGAGTCACATTCTCAACAGTAAATTCAGGTTCAGCTCCAAATCATTTCCCCAGAAAGGCGGGCACTGCACCCCCAACCCAAGGTCCCCCCAACTCCCACCCCAGTGCTTACACGTCACCGTGTTCTGATGGCATTTCATACTTACTGGATCTGTCTTGTTCATTTATTCACTAACGTATTCTCTGCCGCTCTCCTTGAACATCACCAGAGTAAGGATTTGTTCACGGCTGTTCCTGGCACAGAGTAGGCGCTCAGTTAAACATTTGTTGTGGAGGGTGCTCAGCTGGAAGGGCAAAGGTGTCCAAGGCCCTTCTTCCAGGAGGCTAAACCGTGTCGTAGAAAGTGGTTTGGTGTCTCCCTTCAGGAGCTGCTTTAAGGCTTGATAACCCTCCAGATGAGGACATTCTCTCTTCTTGGCTGAGCTCACATTGGTTTTTACTGCTTGGTCTTAAAGCTGAAGCAGCCCAGCATAGTGGTTCAGGCGACAGCAGGGGTCTGGAAAACAGTTACATCTGGGTTTAAATTCAGATTCTGTAACTTACTAGCCTTGCAAATTTGGGCAAGTTACTTAACCTCCTGAAGCCTCCACTTCCTTGGCTGGAACTCTGACAGAGTTGCAGTGATTCCATACAAGGATGCCAGGAAAGCACTTCGCACAGTAAATGGCACCGAGAGATGCCTCGGGATTTTTCCATCTAAGCGCTGAAGCGGACTAGTGACTGGCTTCCTGGGGCCATCAGCTGGAGTACTTGTGATCACTGCTTCGGAATATCCTCCCCAGCTGACCTTCTGCCCCCATCCCTCTCTGCTGATGCTGACGAAGCTGAGGTCCCCAGAGGAACCCAGGACGCTGCAGGGACCCTGCTCCTCCCCACTTCGGACCGGAAGGGGTGGCTGGGAGCAGCCTCCGCAGTTTCAGGAGCACGGTCCTTGGGAGGCCGTGTGATTCCGCTTACCACGCCGCCAGGGTCCGGTCGCTGGTCACCAGCCTAGATACAGCGGGCCTGTTTTGGTCATTAGCTGCGGCTTTTTCAAGATACAGAGAAACCACAATTGAGTCTGCTGCTCTTTACAGAAGCTATATTTAGATTTCTGGCTTTATAACAAGCCTGGTATTTCCTATTTTCTCCTACTCTTCCAGTGTTTTTTTTTTTTTTTTTGAAGAGGACAAGTCAGCCTAAAACACTGAATAAATAACCCACCAGGGATGGAACAGTATGGTAAGACCAGCCCAGGATTTGGAGCCAAAAAAGACCTGGGTATCATCACATCGTTTATATCCAGGTGATCCAAGGAAGTGAATTAACCTCTTTGGTTACATCAGTCCCAGTTCTGGGATGCTTCTGTGGCTCAATCGTTAAGCGTCTGCTTTCGGCTCAGGTCATGATCCCAGAGTCCTGGGATCGAGCCCCCCATCGGGCTCCCTGCTCAGCCGGAAGTGTGCTTCTCCCTCTGCCACTCCCCCTGCTTGTGCTCTCTCTCTCTGACAAATAAATAAAATAAAATCTAAAACAACAACAACAACAACAAAAAACCAATACAACAGTCCCAGTTCTCCACGGACACCTACCGGGCACAGATCCCTGACCCAGGAATGGGGAGAGCACCCCTGGTGGCTGGAAGCCTCCAGAGGCACCCTCGGTGGGCGGGGCATGTTTGTTTCAGGCATGCGCTCTTTGGTTCTGCACGGTGTCCGCAGGGTACAAGAGAAAAGCAGCCAGAAGGGGCTGACTCTCAAAGCAAAGAAAGCCTTTGGTACTCTGCAGCTGGAGCTTCACAGGTAGGAGGTGCAGATGGTCCCCGTTCAGCGGCATGTGAGTCTGACTTTCTGCTTCGGAGGGAAGATGAGGGCCAGCTACTTCTCTAGGATCTAAGTGTGGGCCCGGGAATCCATCAGGCCATGTGCCTTAACCAGGACCTGTGCAAAGAGTGATGAAATGAAAAGGTGACACACTCGGCTCAGGCAGCCAACAGAGGCAGGGACCCTCAGGGACGCGAAGGACACATGGGAGGCCCAAGCGGGATGAGAGGGCACACGTACGCCTAACAGCAAAACTGCCTGTGCCAGGCTGTGGTCTGGCTTAGTGACAGCCACGCAGAGCATGTCATCTGCTTCAGGTGGCCAAAGAAGAGAAGTGGAATTAGAGCAAACACCCTCCCAGTGGGAAAGGAAGCTAGGGGACAGGAGCAGAGAAGAGAAGGTAACCAAAAACCCCCACACATTGACGCTATTGAAAATAGGTTCTGGTGGCAGCGAGGACATTGGGGTGGAGGGAAAAGCAGAAATCTGGGGGCAAGGGTGTGTGGAGAGACTGTTGGGGGTCCTGGGAGAAAGAGCTCTAGGGTCTTACCCAAGGCATGGCTCACCCTAGGAGCGGATGGATACGCATGCCGTCAAATACCCTCTGACGCCCCTGTTTGACCGGTCTCTGGACTCCCCTTGCTCCTTCCGTGGACCTGTGCCCCACCAAACACGGAACTCAAGATCGGGGATGAGTCTCATTCATCTTTATCGGCCGCACATCCAAACCTCAGTGGGCGCTCAGCAAGAGCTCAATAATGACTGAATACGTGTGCCGAGGACCTGGACAAGGGCTTTATTTCTTCACCAGCCCTTTCTCGTCCTTTCAGCAGAGGCAAAGGCTAAGAGGAGACTCGTTTACAATTCGTGGTGGGAAGATCTCTGCTTAGGCAAGTTCCCTTTAAACCTGACTTCTCTGGGTAAACAGCAGCTCCAGGTCCGAGGCCTTCTGCCTTAAACAAGGAGGAGCCGCCCTCTGCTGGCCACATGCGGTAATGCCACACCCGGGCTGCGAGAACCCGAGACCCCCCCCCCCCCGCCAAGGGAGACGCTGACCTGGTAGATGGTGTGCAAGTCTTTAGGTTTTAAAAGCTCTGATTTTCCTCTCCCCTTTTCTCTTATTCATTTTCTTTCCTAGTGCCTTACTTCCCCAATCCTGCCAATTCCAACTATTGACGCTATGAATGCCAGTTGAAAGTTAATATGTGTTGGATATATAATTTCATCTCAGAAGATAAGAAAAAGGTAATAGGTGAGGAAATAGAAAAGTATCATTAAACTCTCAAAACGCAAAGCACCAGAGTTATGGATCTTTTAGAACTGATCATTTATGTTCATGTAACAGAGAAACAATGATTTCTTCTCCAACACACAAGTGAATGTGTTTATTAATAACTGATATTTGACAGGAAGCTGTGTGCATTCCCGTTTGTAGATATGTTTGGTTAAATTTTAATTTCCTGATAAAAGTCTGATTTTCCAGTTTGGGTGCAAGTGGTTGGCACAGCCCTGAGGGCTGCAAGGCCATGGAGAACCTCAAATCACTTCTCATGCCCGCTTTCAGAATTCAGATCAAGGTTTTTAACATCTGGCTTTTATCCTGATCATGTTAAATAATTGAAATTGCAAAGGGCACCCAGAACGTGTGCCACGCTGACCTGAGGAAAGCCTCAGCTCGGCTCTGCAAAGTCACGTCTGCAAACAGAGCAATCTGACCCTGGGGGTGAGTCCCAGCAGTCTTGGGAGAGGATTTCCTTCACGAGCGTGTGCCAGCTCAGGCGTCATCAGGGCATTATGGTGGAAAGAGTGTGGGCTTTGGAGTCCGATGGGCCTCGGTCAGAGTCTTGGCTTTGCCAATTCCCAGCTGGGACTGCTGCCATTTCTTTAGCCTCTCTGAACCTATTCCATTTCCATAAATTTCCATAAAATCGAGGTAGTGGGAATCCAATGTAGTGTTTGAAGAGGCAATGGTCGCCCCAGTAAATGGTGAGCAATCTTGCTCAATAATGTCTGACCACTATCAGATCTGTGTGTCAGAGACGCCTGCGCACGAGGGGATTGGGCTTCTGTTGGCCGAAAAACCTAGGATAGTTTCCCAGTTGCTATACGTGGTCGGGGCCCTTAGAGAGATGCTTCTTTTCTGGAGTGACGCTTTTATCTCACTCTGCTACGGGGTGGTCTGTGACCATTTCAGGGGGATTGGAGCTTTCCACCAGGCCCGTGCCTTCCAGCCTCGCCCACGTAAGTCAGATTGGCCACTCCTCCCAAGTCAGTGGTCTCCAAACTATTCTGAGTATGATTCCCTGTCATTAAAAATTTCTGAGCACATACCCCCTAACATGCATAGGTTTATTTTACATTGTGTATGTGCACCCATAAATATTCTGTTGTCAATCTACATATCAAATATGTATATATTGAATAAGAACTCAAGTTCTTATTCTTGAAATAATTGTAAGTAAAATTTTTGCTTCATCTTCCCACATCTCAGTAGATTTTCTTAGAAGCCTGCTTTAGACTCACATCTCTTCCGGGTCTGGGAAGGGCCAAATTACCCTGACTCCTGGACACCATTATTTATATTATCTTACTGTCACCCCCATCCCACATGCCAGTGGCCGCCACATTTCCATCAGTCCCCAGGTATCCATGTCTTGATGATGTGGATGGGCTGTCATGCATTCATTTACTCCTCTCAATCATTAATTCTTCCACCATGTATAGGGAATGATCTGTTGAAGACACACCATGCCAGGCTCTGGGGTAAATGGATGGGGAAGAGTGTGCAGACAGCCTCCCCGGCTTTCTGGTCCCGATAGCTTCTGCAGAGGTTATCGCGAGACCCAGCTACTCTTGTGCATAGGAAGCTGTCAGGTGGAGGCTAGCAGCACGCAGCAAGGGCTCTGTGTGTTATCAGCACACCTACGTGCCATACCTACGTCTCTCTATGGAACTCTATACCGATTACAATACCTACCTGCACCAACGATGCTTACTTAGGTTGTGTCACTGGGGACCGGCCGGGGGTGAGCTGCTATGACCCGGCTACCTAGTAACATTCAAGAATCGGCGATTGCATCAGGGATGAGTAAAATTTTGATATCAATGTATAATAACTCTCAGCGATTCTTTGGAAGAATTGTATTCCTTTCTAGATTTATTGAATCAGAGGTTTCAAAGTTTTAAGCAATTAAAAATGGCTGCATGGTATAGAAGACCAAGAGATGTAGAGTTAGTAATCAAACATTGGGAGAGGGATCAAACAGGCCGCGAGAGAAAAACGACAACTTTGTGAAGACAGACCAATAGCATGGAGAAGAAAGGAGAATGACTTGAAAGAAGAAAAGCGACAACTGCAGGATTGATGGGGATCATCAACGAGTGGTATGGACTTAGATGCTCCCAAATGTGGACCACAAGTGCCAGCCAAGCGAGACACGGGAGCCCCACACCTGTTGGGGGGATACAGTGGCACTTTACCGATAATCATGAGGATGTTCTACCAAACCATGGGCCATACTGGAGGCAACTACTTATTGTTGTCATTGTCATTATTAGGACAACTGCTACCTTGACAAATTTGAGGTCTAACAGGGAAGATATACGTAAAGACATAATAAGAGGCCAGTACGTTCATTGGTAGAATGGAGAGATGTTTGAATAATTGACTATGTGAGCATAAGAAGAAGTATTACTTGGGGACCAGAGAATGTTTTGGAGAGGAGGGGCATTTGCGCTGCATCTTGAAGATTAAGTAGGCGTTCATGAGGCAAAGAAGGGGAGCAGCGTGGGCTAAAGCTCAGATCTTGGAAGGACTTGGCAGGTCTTGGGGAGTGAAGGGTTAGAGATGAAAGGAGAGAAGGGAGGGTGTGTCAGTCAGAGAGAAAATAAAGCTAGTAAAGCGGGTTGTAAAAAGGCCACGTGTGCTGTGCTAAGGCATTCAGACTCTGCTCCATTGGCCATAAAGAACAATGCCGACGATTTTAAGCAGGGCCAACAGCAGGATTGTCACGAGCGCTGGCTGACTTCTACATCCGGTCTTGCCCCCAGGATGAGCGGGCTCCCGCGGCTGCCCTGGCTGGATTGGCATCACTCGGGACCCCCGTGGCCAGTCACCCACATTCAGGAAGTGGCTTTCATGTGCAGTGGGATTTCGGCTGGGGGCAGCCTCACTATAATTCCTAGCACTTGAGCGGTTTGCGTGGAGGAAGCCTCCAGACGCATTCATCCTGAAGGCCCTTAAACTACCTAGAGGTTCCAGATGAGATTCGAGTACTCAATGCAATCTCTTGTCCCTTGTGACCAACCACTGGCCACTTGGTCCCTGGGGCGGGTGGAAGTCGGGAAAGGGAACACAGTAGGCCTGCCATCTGACTTGGCATTTCGCTCCATAGACGGAGTCCCAGCCTGAAGCAGCATCTGACCCTCAGGCTGGGAACGAGAGATGGCCACGCGCTACAGACCCGGGGAGCTTGTGAGCTGGGTGTTCTCCGGATGGCAGGGGGGAGAGGCGCCCTCCCTTGGCTTCAGGCAAGGTCTGCACAGGAAGGAGCCAAACGGGGGAGTGGTTCAGAGTCTCAATTTAGAGAATCTAGGTTTGAATCTTGTCTCAGCTCTTGACTAATGATGTGACCTTTCTTAATGATTCTACACCCCCCCGCCCCGTGCCTCCAGTTCTTCTCAGTAAAATAGAATGGCAGTAGCTTCCTGAATGGTCCTAGGGAAGACTCATTGCAATTTAATGAGATAACACACATAAGATGCTTAGCATAGAGATTGGCACTCCGTAATTAAAGAACGGTGCCGATTACCGACTGACTTCGGATACGGTCTGCTTAATGATGACCTTCCTCCTCCCCGTAGCTCTGTGTCCTTCCACCTGGCTTTGCTTCTCCACTCGCCTGGCAGCGGCTCTGACCCCTGTGTAAACTCTGGCTGTGCAGCTTCACTGTCCAGAAAAGATCAGCAAGGCTTCAGCGCCTCATAGGGTTCTCATCTGGCTTTGAAGGCAGAAACTGTCAAGACCTTGACAAGGAGTTCTTGAGCTTGAGTGCTGCACAGAAGCTCTCGGGGAGTATTTTCAGCCTTCTGCTGGCTGTGATTTATGGGTTGGGTGGATTCTCAGCTTGTGGCCACGCAGGAAGGAATCTTCTGGGAACACGGCCGGGAGCCGGGAGCCTCACCACGCTGTGTGTTGATGCGGCAGGCGGGAGGGCAGACAGCATCCTCCTCCTGTGTTGTAGCCTCTGCCCAGACTTACAAAAATGTCAGCCCGTAGCAGAAACGAGGGACAAGCTCCGGTGATGATATTGTTTTCGGAGGTCATTTTTAGCAGGGGGCTGCACAGGCGTCTTCCGGGGCTGGCAGGGAAACGGCTCTGTGTCTTACTAACTCTTCTAGGCCTGGCCTTGAGTCCAGAGGTAGGACAGGACTCCCAGAGACACCGGACTAGGGATGCTCTAGGTCCCGGCAGCAGGCAAATAAGAGACACTGATACAGTGGAAGCCACACCAGGTCGAATTCCAGTCAATAAAAACGCTTTTAAATACTCAGAACCCCATAAAGATGGACAGGCCCCCTGAGGGCTCGTGAGCTCCCAGGCTGGACAAACTCAAGCACAGAGGCGCTCGGGCTGCCAGGGAGACATGAATCGGGGGGTGGTTGGACTAATTTGGTCTTTAAAGTCCTTCTAACCTGAAAGCTATGATTAAGGACAGCGAGAGGTTGGCTTCCTTTTACCTTACTGTGTGTCTTTGGCGAAAAGTTAGCATCTTGAGGTCTGAGCTCTCTTGCTATGCTAGGGAGGGATCAAAGTGGATGGTTTCTACTGTCCCTTCCACTCCCCCATCTCCTGACTATAAGTAGGGGTCTGGGGGAAAAACAAGACCCAGACAAGAACCCTATTTTTCCTTAAGAGTTCTTTTTTAATTAAAAAATGAAAAGCTTTGGATAATAAATTTTTAGAATAATCAATAAAATATTTCAGCAGAGTCATTTAAGAAGTATTCCTAGCCTTGAGACTTACCAAACTTAATTTTTAAAATATACAGTCAGAATTTTTGTGTCTCAGATCTTTACAATTCCTGAGCTCTGGGAACATTCCATACGCTATAGCTCACAGACGCAAAAGCTAGGTAGATACATTTCTGCCTGCTTTCAAAAGTTGTTTTATTGTTCTGCTCATGGCCTCATTTTGCTGTGATTTAGCCTTGCCAACCCTATTAGAATGACTCACAGGCGGCCAGCACCTTTTATCCACCCTACAGCCCTTCTCTGAGCTGAGCTGTTTCTGCACAGGGAACACAGCACCCTCCTTGGGCAAGACTCCGGGGCTGTTCAAAGCAACTGGCAACAGAAAGCAGCTAGAAGTTCAACACACACACACACACACACACACACCTCACCCAGAGCTTAGGGTGAAGTGACTTTCCAAAGCAGTTGGCTACCAGCATTAATTTATGGAAGGCAGAAAAGCATTTCTCTAGAGGACCAAGTTAATGCACTGCTGAAAAGTGGACAGGAAGTACGAAATGAATATTTATGGAGTGTGTGTTCCACGCCAGACACTGCTGGTCCTGTCACATAAGTGAACAGAGCAGACAGATTCCTGCCTCGGAAGATGAGTGACAGGAGTCAGGCAGGTTATGGCTCAGGTGCTTTGGGGCCTGGGGCAAGCTGCAAGACCACGTGGTGCCTCAGTTTCCTCATCGATCAAATAGAGGGAACAATGATTCCAACCTTATAGGACTACGGAAAGAAATAAGTTAATGCATGTAAATAACTTAGCATGGAGGCTGGCTCACACTAAGCACTCAATAAATGTTAGTATTTTTTTGTTATTAATCTTCATAACATCCCAGTGAAATTGGCAATGCCAGCCCTATTTTTAAATAAACTGAAGAGCAGAAGCGTGTGCTAACTGACCCAGGGCACGCAGCAGAGCTCAGAACCTGGGGGGTTCTTTGCCTGCAGCACCCAGAAGGGTCCTCAACATCCCAGTAATGACTCGGTGTTAATAGATCAACTTCAGCTGGCCTCTGAGTGCTTTTTATTTATCTTCAGGGACTTGTAGTTTTGCTGTCTTTCTGGGGAAAGAGCAAACTTAGCACCTAGTGGCTTTCAACAACCTCCTTCCCAAGCCTGATTTGGTTGTCCTGGGTGTGAAATGCGCTCAGCGTTACAAAACCCAAAAAGGCTTTAGAGATCATTTTTTTATTATAAAAAAAACTCCGCATTTTCAGGAAAAGAACATCAGGATCGAGAGAAGTGGGTACCATGCTACCATCTTAGAGCCACGTGCTGGCAGAGCTGGGGCCAGAATCGGGTCCCACCCGCCCCTCAGAGGGGTTTCCACGACAGCCACCACACTTTCCAAAGGCTGGGACTCTTCGTTCCACCTGGTCTTCAACCTTTTGTCCTCTGGTCTTTCCTTCTACAGACCGTCACTGTATCTCACCCAGGGGCAGGACATGACTTGCTTTTAAAAACCTGACCACACATCGTCCATCCATTTTCTTAAATATTTACTCAGCTCTGGGTATGGGTCAGGTCCGGTTCCAGGCCCACGAGCACCGAGACAGACAGGTCTCTGCACTCATGGAGTTTTCCTTCCAGTGGGAGGAGGTACACAGCAACAGGTAAAATAGAGAGACATGGAAACATCGGAGAGGTGTCACAAGAACCACACACATCACTGAGGGAGGAGGGCGCGGTGGCTGGTGGTGTTTCCGTGCACAGAGTCGGGGACGCCTCTCTGGAGGAGCCATGTCCAATCTGAGCCCTAAATCCCGAGAAGGAGCCCTTCTTGTGGAGATCAGGGGGCTTCCTCCAGGCAAAGGGAAGAGCCAGGGCCAAGGACGACAGGCAGGAAGTTGCTCCGGGAGCACCAGGAGCAGAGGGGGACCGCTGGAAGCAGGTGGGGAAGGAGGCCCAGAGCTGCTGCGACCCCCCTCAGGGGCTGAGATTTCATTCACAGTCCTCTGGGAAGCCCCTGGAGGGTCAGGGACTGGGTGAAATCATTGGGAGTGACTTCAATTATTTTTTTGAAAGACATCTTGTGGCTGCGGAACAGAATAGACTTCAGGGAACGTATTAGTAAGCTCTGCCACGGGAATGTAGGACC